>NC_133102.1:7345094-7645884 GCF_022965805.1 Primulina eburnea
TTTTAAATTTTAATATAATTTCTTGAAATTCACCAAAATAAATTATTTAACATAAAAAAATTTGATGTGTGCGAATGAGCACTAGTTTTTATAAAAGATTTCAACTTTTTTTTTTTTTTAAGTATGGGAGATGTTTTGATACAATCAGACTTTTAAAAAGGAGAGGGAAAAAACTTGGACTTTAAATTTATTATTATTTTTACTAGAGATGATATTTATTATAATTGAATTTCGAATCGAATATTTGTTTGAAATATAAGACTTGGGTCGTAGGCAAGTGAATTTTAACATTTTGAGAGTTTAATTATTGATGACATCACGTCTTATCAAATTTCCCATGGAAAAATAGGCGAGTAATAATAATAAGATTATATATATTATAATGTGTCGTCAGCCATTAAATTACATAGAAGAAATGAAATGAATCGATCGATGGCATTAATGTAAATTAAATTGGAGGAGAACATTTGAAAGACCACAATGAAGTATGTATGACTCGACATTTTTGTCATTTTACAATTGAGGAAAAAAAATGAAGGACAACTATGCCTTTTCACAATAATTAAAAATTACATATTTTATATAAATAAAAATTAATCACTAAATTTTCACGAGACCATCTCACATGTTAATTTTGATAAACGAATATTCAACCTGACCCGACTCATGAAAAATTATTATTTTTGAGTAATGCTCTTGTGAGACGGTCTCACGAATCTTTATCTGTGAGACGAGTCAACCCTATCGATATTTACAATAAAAAGTAATACTCTTAGCATAAAAAGTAATTCTTGTTCATAGATGACCCAAATAAGAGATCTGTATCACAAAATACGACCCGTGAGACTGTCTCGCACAAGTTTTTCCATTATTTTTTATGCCAAAAATATTATTTTTTTACGATAGATATGAATCGGATTGACTCGTCTCACAGATTTTGATCCGTGAACCCGTCTCATAAATAAATATGACCATGAGACAGAAGCATGTTTACCATCCTCATCCCCGCCTCCGAATTATATCCTACTTGAACCCACGGAGATCAAATCTCATCCTAGTCCCCACTTCAAAAATAGTAATGAGTCCGATTCCGAGATTTCCCAAATCCAAACCCAAAAATTAGTCTCTCCAAATCATTCTTGTTTCGGGTTTTTCTCATGTGGTACCCGACCTGCGGAAAACAATTTTCATCTCTAACTCATATAACACCTACTCCTAGTTAATTTCAAATGAAAATAATAAAAATTGACGGAGACAACTAACGAACACATAGTTATTTAAAATCAAGTCAACTTTCACAAATTCATAAATCAACCACATGCGCTTTGCTTACAACATTAGCCGGCATTAGTGGCATTTTATATAAATTAATATTACTTTAATGATTAGAAAAACATAGGGATTGACCAATGCCCTATACTCTCATTTCTACCAAAAATGATCATCTGAAAATAACTATTTTTACAATTTTTTTCTAAAAAAATATTCAGTTTAATACTAAATTCCATTATCTTTACTTAAAAATATCGAAGAGCGTAGTAAATAAACAATTATAAAGCAAAAACTCCTATGAAGCAGTATTATGTGTTGATTTTGCGAGACATATATCCAACCTGAGCCAACATATGAAAAAATATTGTAAATATGAATCGAGTCACCCATCTGACGGAGATAGGTCGTCTCACAAAAAAACATCATCTTAATTTAAGATTGCTGGTTGTTGCTAAATAATTCATTTTGCATTGTTTTCTTAATAATAAAAAAGAAAAAGCTGGACAATGGCTGCTAAATAATGCACATGATCAATAATTGAGAATCTGGGGGGTTCACATTTGATGAGTCTCTTGCAAAAGAAGTCTATACAGGAAAAAAGAAAAAAAAAAGAGACCTGATTTCACCATCACAAATCATACAAATTATTGCACAACTCTTGTTTTTGGGTTCGTCAGAGGTCCATTGTTTTTTTTTTTAAAAAATGTTTGTGCATGTTTATTAATGCAAATCATCCGACATTTGAGTCTGTCTGCTTAATACATGGATCCTCGTCTGGGGATTGAACAAATTAAAGGAAGCATTTTCAGAAACCCTGTTTCTATTTTTGAATTGATTCTCTGTTTCATATTCCGGAGAAAAGCGAAAAAGCAAAGGATTGTAATCTTTCAAGTTCCTAGCTTTGTGTCAAGCTTGCTTTTCCCTGTATTCAATGCAGTTACTTTCACGTTTACTTGTTCCGTTGAAGTTTCTCATTTTGATAATCTTTCTGGAGAGATTAAAGGTAATAGCAGAGCATTGGATAAGTCTGCTCACAGAAGTCGGCAAGTGCATTAGTGCTGAGGGCCTCTGGCTTCCCGTCAAGCGCCATGTTGACTATTGGTGGTTCTTGGAAGAAAATATTCAAGGCCTGAGAGATGAGATTGTTTATTTGGAAACGGAGAGGCGCAATATGGAGCAAAGCATTGAAGAGGCTCGGCTTCGTGTGGAGAGTGCGACCACTGAGGTCGAGAATTGGTCAAGAGAAGGCGCTCAGAAGATCGAGGAGGCGAAGATGATTTTGCAAGGCGACGTTGATCTCAAGGTTTGGAATATAATCTCGCGGTACGCGGAGGGAAAGAATGCCAAGAAGACGTTAGAAGGCCTTGAGAAAATCCGAAAAGATGGGAGTACGATCAAGATTGCCTATCCCACCCCTCCACCATCAACGGTGTCTATCTCTGAGGAACCGTGTATGGAGTTTGAATCGAGAAGACCCATTGAGGAAGGCATCATGGATTGTCTGAATGACGACCTTGTCCGCGTGATAGCGATTTGCGGTGCAGGAGGTGTTGGGAAGACAACCATCGTACAAAGAATTGTGGATAGGGTGAGAAAAGATAAGCTGTTTGACGAGGTTGTGATGGTAGTTGTCAGTCAAAAGATTGAAGTTCTGAAACTTCAGAAAGAAGTTGCTGAATTATTACGTTTGGATTTGAATGAGGATACTTTGGGCGGGAGAGCAGGTAAACTATGCACCAGGTTACTGGATTCGAAGAGAAAACTCATAATATTTGACGATGTTTGGGAAAGTTTCAAGCTGGGGGCAATAGGAGTTCCATTTGGAGATTGTCCTACTACGTGCAAAGTAATTTTGACATCTCGAGTTAGAGATGCTTGCATAAGAATGAATGTGCAGAAGATTATTCAGATGGATATCTTAACTAGAGAAGAAGCATGGGCACTTTTCAAAGAGAAAGCTGGCAGTTATGTGGAAGGTTCGGATTTGCGCCCTATAGCAAAAAAGGTTGTAGAAGAATGCAAAGGTTTGCCGGTTTCCCTTGTAACTGTTGGTAAAGCACTAAAAGATCAAAACATACATGTATGGAGAGATTCTCTTTCTCAATTGAGTAGATCAATCCCAACAGATTTTCTAGAAGTCATAAAAGATGTATATAAGCCCCTGAAACTGAGTTATGATTTCTTGGAAAATGCAAGTGTGAAATCCCTTTTCCAGCTTTGTTGCTTGTTCCCTGAGGATTATGACATTCCTATTGAACAGCTGACTTGGTTTACCATCGGGTTAGGCATGCTTGAACGAATCAGGAGTATTGAAGAAGGAAGAAACAGAATCTATGGCTTTGTAGAAAAGCTTAAAAGTCGTTTTTTGTTGATCAATGGTAGTCAGGATTATCATGTAAAAATGCATGATGTTGTTCGTGATGTGGCCATCTTCATCGGTTCAAAAGAAAAGCACGGTTCGTTGAAAAGTCTAGAAGCATCTCCAATGGATTCCTCAAGCAAAGATTCATCTCCTAACTGCAATCGAATGTCAGTAGACATTTCAATTAAAAATGCCAAGCTTCCAATTGGGACAGATTTTCCGAATCTTCGTCTCTTGATGATAATGAATTCTGCTGATAGTGAATCTTCTGAAGGATTTGAAGCCAATGTCATATGTTTTAAAGGAATGGAGAAGCTGAATGTCTTGTATTTTTCAAGCATAAATATTGTATCCTTACCACAAACTCTGGATTTGCTACTACAACTTAGGACGTTGCACTTGGAGTATTGTAAGGTGGAAGACATCTCTGTTGTTGGTGAGTTAACATGTTTGGAAATTCTGAGTGTCCAGCACTGTGATAATATCAAAGAATTACCCGCACATATTGGGAGATTGAATCAGCTAAGAGTATTAGAACTGGAGAGTTGCAAAAACCTGGAAAGAATAGATGTAGGTGTCATATCAAGTCTGGTTGGATTGGAGGAATTGAAGATTATTAAATGCTTTGATAAATGGGAGACAGAGGGAAATCAAAGTGATGAAAGGAATGCATTTCTATCAGAGCTCGAGTCTCTTCCCAATTTGGCTTGCTTGGAGATTGATATATCTGAGTGCAATTTCCCCCAAGAGATACGACTTTCGCCACAGTTAGTAAGATATCGTATATCTTCTTGTGGCATTGGGTGGGTTTTTGATGACTTGAAATATGAGAGGAATGTCTCACTGACTTTACCTGGAGACATTCCAGTAGCAAATTGGATTCACCGACTAGTAAGGAGCACTCAGTCGCTGTTCTTAGACGGAGATGGTTCAAACATTTTTAATCTAGCTGAGACCAAAAGCCTAAGGAAGCTCATATTTGTCAAGTGTTCGAGGGTAAAGAAATTGGTGAATACAGTGGATTGCAAATTCCCTGTTTTAGAGAACCTGGAGTTGAGATGTCTTGAAGAGTTAGAAGAGATAATCGATGGTGCAATTTCTGATATATCTAATTCTTTCCAGAACCTAGAATCATTAACTGCTGTAAAGCTGCCTAAGTTGGCACATTTTTGGAAGAGCCTAAACCAGAATGTTTCCCTCTGCAACCTCAAATCCATACACATCGAATGTTGCCCAAATCTACAGTATCTCTTCTCAGTGGAAACAGTCAGGAGTCTTGTACAACTTCAATGCCTCAAAGTTCTTGATTGTGACATGATTGAACAAGTGTTTTGGAATGAAACCGAAAGCAACGAAAATGCTTCTATTATTGAGTTACCAGAGTTGAAGGAGCTGAGATTTTCCCATCTGCCAAACATCACAGCTTTCTCTCGGGGAGTTGCAATCATAGAATGTCCTCAGTTAGCAATACTAGAAATCAGGTACTGCCCAAAACTCGTAACCAAATTTGACGGGTGCCCAGACCTCAAAACAATGGAACTTTGTTCTTTCGATGGCCTAAACCAGCTCCTCTCTTCATGCTGCATGAGAAAATGGAATACACAATTTCAGAGGCTTGAAATTGATAATTATGACGCCATACAAGAAATATTTTGGGACGAAATCGAAGATGAAGGAAAACATCATGTCATATTCCCGGAATTAACTGCACTGCACCTAAGTGATTTGCCATGCCTCACAACATTCTACAGAGGTGTTCAAATTATTAAGTTTCCAAAACTAAAATGGATGAAGATTGGATATTTGCCGAGGCTCAATAGTTTCACACCAATGGATTCAGAATCCACTCATGACCATCATTCTCTTCATTTCTTTTGCAGTCAAAAGGTATCCCTTTTCAATATTATTATTTTTTAATCTCCCAAAACAAACCCATATATTTACTTCGTTTTCAATCATTTTCGGGATTAAAAAGAATATTTTGGTAACGAATGTGTGCCACATTCAATACATATATTCTTTGCAGGTTGAGATTCCTGCCTTGAAGACACTGCACCTCATCGACTTGCAGGGTTCTATCAGCAACATATGGTGCCGCAATATCCCAATCAGCTTTTTCCAGAATCTTGGTTGCTTGCATATATTTTGTGTCAATGGCATCAGGAACTTGATGAAATCTTCTATAGCTAAAAATCTTCTGAATCTCGATGAACTAAGGATAGAAAGATGCCAAGAGATGGCTGAAGTGATCGAAGATGGGAAAGAAGTAGATGCTACATCACTATTTCCGAAGTTGGCGGCTCTCCATCTCAGAAGCCTACATAAGTTGACAAGCTTTTGCCGTTGGGAACATGCTTTTGAGTTTCCATCACTTATATACGTCGAAATTGATGATTGCCCTCGGATGGAAACTTTCACTTCGGGATTGTTAAGTACACCAAATTTATTTTGGTTTCGGATAGACAAGGAAGTAGTTGAAATGAAAGTTTTGGACAATGGCATACACGATCATTTTATGAGCAAGGTATGTTTTTTTTATGAATATCCTATACTGTCTCATTACCAAAATAAATATATTTCCCCTTCAAGTACTGTCGACTTTGGATTTATTGTATGACAATATTGTTTTGTGACGGCTACACCATCACTTGTCTTAGTTGAGCCATTTTTTGTGTGATGCACTAATTTAACAGAGCCAGGAAGGGATGGGGAATCGGAGTGTTGGTTTGAAAAGAAAGAGGAACTGAAAGATAATCGGCTTCTTGGTAAAATTGTGCCCTCAATCACACATCAACTGTATGGATTATATTTTGTTAACTCTTTCGTTAAATTTGACGGTTGTACTCTCCTCACTTCATTTGCAGTTAAGCCAACTTCCACAACTACTAAAAGTGGAGTCCACTCGTAAACTCTTTTATTCATGCAATGACTTTGTAACGCCCAAGTGACATGTTCATATTCTCGACTGGCTTGCCAGTGATACTGCGTGATCAGCACTTGCAAATGCAGAATTATATGTTTTTTGCATTGCAACTCTAGACCAAGTTATGATAATATACATTTGATGTCATGCTACACTTTGCTCAACAAGTCTCGTTTGCACACATTATTAAAAATTAAACACCATATATGAACAAAATGCAATTAAACATTGATAAAACATTCGATTCGACGATAAATTGTGTCTCAAGCATGATAAATGATTACGATATTATATATATTAATTTGAAAATATCATTCATAGACCGGTAAAGCACTTAAATCAGCTAGCTCTTCTGATTTTGATTGCTGTCATATTATGAATTAATTCAGGTCGATTTTGAGTGAAGAGATTTCAAGAGAAATTTAATTATTTAGTGAATAAAATCCAGAATCTACAAGTAAATCTATTATAATATATAAATAGTAGTTAGCACAAGACCTCTAAAATAACTAATTATCACTTCACACTTAATCAATACTATATTTATTATGAAAAATTGTTATGAAACTTTAATTTTTTTTTAAATTTCAATCAGATTGTATATTGATCGATGAATTTGATTTGCGTTGAGTTATTTGATTTCAAAAAATGATATGAAGGATGATTTTAATTAACATTCATCTTGATTTATTCTGATTTGGTTATAATTTTTATTGAAATTATATAATTTGATATATAATGAATTTAAAATTCACTTCAAATTTTTTTTTTTTATCCGAACAACTCAAGAAATTTGAAACCAATGTTTTTTTAAATATTTCAAATCCTACTTGTTATAGCTAAATGGGCCAGCCCACAAAATAACCATTGGCATTAGTCCAATCCCACTTTGTTTCTAATGAATGGCCCACAAATATAAACCAAATACAATCCAATTATCCATTTTCCAAGAGGAGGAGGCAAACTCACAACGCGCGAAATCAATCGAGAAACTCAGCTTCGGAAGCTCGATGTCCGCACACGATCGCGCGGTAGCTACGGTTCTGGTGCAGCTGTCGCTCACGGCTGACGGTGCGTTCCTCGGATTTGGTCTTGCTTACGTCGCGTTCCGCTGCGTCCGGAAGTTTTTGGTCACATCATCGGCAATCCGGAAAATTCGCCAATTGCCTTACTCGCAGATTTCGGATCTCCGGTCACTCTGTTCAGACGATAAAATTTCAGCAAATTCTTCTGAAAATAGCGAAAATCATTCGAACAGTGAGGAGGGCGGAAATATAGTGATAGTTAGGGGTATTGTTGAGGCGCAATCTGCAGTGAAAGGGCAATGGACGAATCTTAGGGGTTACGCGAATGATGTGATTGTTTCCGAGGAGTCAGGAGAAAAAGGAGTTATATTAGAACAAACTCAAACTGTATGCTCTTTTTCTTTTTGTGTGTGTTTTACATCTTTGGTTTAATTTCTATATGACCTGATGTTGCTGTTGGCTCTTTAAAAGTTGTTTCAGCTTGAATTTCTTCAATTTATAGGTTTCCTGAAAGTTAAAATGAATCTGAAATTTTGGAGAATGGGAGGAAGAAAAAGGTTTTGAACTTCGCCAATATTTGTATTTGGTGATTTTATGTTGATGAATTATTTCGGTGGAATTATATTTGAACTACTAGAATGATGTGTTGGAAGTTGAATTGAAAGTTGATTTGGATGAAGAGAAAATGATAATTTTGAGCTTTTGCAAGTTTAGATGGATTTGATGGTGCGGAAGCTTTGGAGCATTGGTATTGGCGATACTGAGATAATTGGGTTATAATTCAAGAGTTTCTATTTTCCGAGTGATTATAGAAATATACTGAAGGTTATATGTGGAGTGCTGGCTTCATTTTGGATTTTGTCATAATCTTGAACGAGATATTATTTCTGACAGCTGCATGAAGCACATTAATAAGTTGCCTTTTTGGGTAATTATGACTCCATGAAAAACTCACGGTTGGAACGTATTATACCATGATGCCAACTTCTATATGAGCATTGCTTAGGAATGACAGTCTACTTAAGTTTATACCCTCTGTAGCATTGAACCAAACTTTTTCAATTTTTCACTTTCTATTATTAATTGACTTACTTCCCTCATATTTTATTTGAGAAGTATATATACAATGAATGGAGTGGAATACTTGGATGGACTTCAGATCTACGCTCTTTGCTTCCTAGATCCTGGAAAGAGAAAGGGTCTTCCTCAATCAGAATGGTAACTTGTTAAGGTTTTATACATTTATTTGCACTTGATTTTGGGTGATGATATGATTTAATGTGAAATTTTGCAGTTATTGATGTTTTATTTTCTCGCTTTTTTATGTGAAATTTTTAAACTCATGGTTTCGCTATATCTGTATTTCAGTATTTTCTGACACAATTCAGCATCGTTAATGTTAATGTTGATGTTGATCTGATGAATGACTGACATTTTCCCATCAGGTTCCCTTTGTTCTTGTTGAAGCAGGAAAAAGATCTGATTGTGTTTATGTCAATATGGAAGGTTCAAGACATCCATTACCGCTCATCACAGTCTATCGCCATGTGCATCCTATCAATGCTTTTCCTAGTACTTTTTTGCAGGCGCTTTTCGGGCATAAGTATCCTGTGCGTTCATTCTGAATATATGAATGTCCCATGCTAAAAAGTTTCTTGAGCTGCTTTTTTCTTATTCTTCCCTAAAATTTATTTATGTATCTTGCAGGTTGGTCTGCTAGACGAAGAGAAAATACTTCCTCTTGGAAAGGATGTAACAGTTGTTGGTAGTTGCAGTTTTAGAGATGGGATTCCTGAGATCAAATCATGCAAAGACCTTCCTTATTTTATGTAAGGAAATTTTCATAAAATTCATTTGATAGTTAAGATAATACACTTCAAGATTATCTTTGTTAAGAATTTTGTGGTAGGATTCGAGTAATATTTTTTGTGGTTCTCATGAGATATTTTAAATCACATACATTTGCATTTATTCTTGGGTTATTGTTACAATAACTGTGTATACTGAGAATATGGATATCCTATTTTATCGACCTTTTTTCTGAAAAAAGGTTGTTCGGCAATAAATTATGCGGGAACATTATAAATTCTAATGCATTTTATAAAGGAAAATGTGCGAATCCATTTCATTAGTTGGTCCACTCATGCTGCCAGAGATTCTATATTGCTGCATTCTGGCTATTTCATGCTTGGAAATCGTAGTGAATTTGTTTAGTTAAACCAAGGAAATGTTCATTTGTGATACCTTATGTATTGGTTATTTTTGATAATGCTTCTGTGTGTTTATGGAACTGCAGCTGCATCAATCTTTTCTATGTTTTTTTTGTTTCACTAAATCTAATATAGTGAGCTGACTGTTGCAAAGATTTATGTAGATCTGAAATGACCAAGGATCAGATGATATCAGATCTTTCCTTCAAAACTAAAGTGCTAATGTGGAGCGGATTTATATTTGGTTCCCTCGGAATATGCGTCCTTGCCTACTCTGTTGCAAGGTAAAATTAATTAACCTAACCATTCCTTGTTAGAATTCAATACTTTCCTAGAAAACCTCATGATATGCTTGATATCCTTTGTCAGATGTTGGCATAAAAGGAAAAAGTTCATCCTTCACTTTACCCTCCCTTGAACTGATTCCTTGATACTTACCTTCATCGTTATGCAGTGTGCTTCAAATAATCGGTGTTATGCTGGCACCAAAGACAACATTTGTATCATCTTTTTTTCCTTTATTTAGCTTGCTTAAGACTGATTGCTTTGATATTTACGTTAATTTTAATGAATATGGGAATGTGTGCACACCTTCACAGTTTTGGAGGGACAATTGATAGTTTAAGATGGGAGATGGACACATTCATAAACCTGAAGGTTACGAAATAGCACTTTTTTTCACGTCATCATTGTTTATTACACTGTTCAGAAACTGGATAAAGTGGAAAGCATGGAGACAACAGAGAGAAGCTCGACGGCAACGCGATGATATAGATGTTCCATCTCCAGTGGCTGCTGCAGAAGAAGAGTCCGCAGATGTCCCAGACGGAGAGCTATGTGTGATTTGCCTGACTAGAAGGCGTCGCTCTGCTTTTATCCCATGCGGTCATCTTGTATGTTGTCAACGTTGTGCTCTATCAGTCGAGCGTGAAGTATCACCCAAGTGTCCGGTATGCAGGCAATCAATCCGGAGTTCAGTAAGGATATACGATTCTTGAAAGAGATCATATATATTCATGAAAGTCGAATACCAAGGACTTAGTTATTAGGCAAGGGATCTACATTTTCTGTTGTGTATTGTGGGACCATTGATATATATTATGTAGCAAGCTATGCTGCAACCGCATTTTGTAAAACACATTATATGGCAGCAGAGCATTCCCTGTTGCTTAAACATTATATTGAAAAAATTCAAATATTGAGCAAAATAAATATCTTTTTGCAAACTCAACTGAACCATTATTGGAAATTTAGGATTTTTGAAAAGAAAATCGATCCTTGGATATTATAATTTCATATATTATTCTTTATATCCGAACATGATTTGCTTGAAAGGTGTTGGCAATTTTGTTTATTTTTTACCATAGTTCTTTCTTTCTTCTTTTTGGTGAACCATGAAATTTTAAGACGTGGAATGATTTATTTATTATCCACCAATATTTATTTAAACGAGAAATAATTTTTTAATATTATCTGATGACTGAGACTGATAATTATCAATTTGTTATTTGATGATAATCTCTCTTATCTACCTTCCATGATCTGATTTACAGTTATGAACTAACTAATGAACAAGGATTATTAAAACCCAAATAAAGTTAACTAGTTAATGGAATGAAACATGTTCAAATTAAAAATAACTTATTTTTTTAATAACTCTAAAATAATTGTGCAAGCAAAAAAGTTTAAGCCGTTTATTAAAGAGATGAAACAACTAATCTAAGAACTATAAACCTATATGCTCATGAAATCTTGTTTAACTGTCGAAAACTGATATCAAAATCTCAAATTTAGAATAAGACGATGTTTGTATCAAATAATAAAATTTTATCCCCTAGTTTAACAATTCTTGTTCTCACATATATGCATGACACACTCGCTGATTGGATTTTAGTTTCAAAATCTGTACATTTTCACTGATCATTACCAAAGACATGGTATCCTTAATAAGGTTGATGGACCCAATACTTAATAAATCCTTTGAAACACAGTAGCTTCTAAATGACGCTAGCCAACTTCCAAATAAATCACGTTGTGCAAGAGTAATATCTGATAGATTCTCTCGAAAGAAGAAGATATTGGTAGAAGAATCGAAATCATGACTATTGACCAAACGTTCACATATTTGATCAATTCCGACACTCATTTGGAAGCTATTTGTTCATACTGGGTGGTTATTGAAGCAAAGATGATCGTGACAAACTATAATCTCAAGTCCTTACCTAATAATTCTCTACTTTCAAATTTAAACGAATTTGTGATGAGACACCGAAAGGTTTGACCAAAGCCGACAAACGAAGCGGACTTGGAAACTTATAAAAATATAATAATTAATTTAGGAGAAAAATGATACGAATCATTATAAAATAACGTATAAAGTGTCACGCCATTAAAACAAGTCTTGTTTTGACCAAATACGTGTGGTAAAGGGACCATGCTTCCTAAACTTTCTTCGAGTTTTTCACTTTTATTTTAGAAAAAACATTCTTTTTTTTCAAATTCCAATTGCAAAACAAAAAAATCTTGGGAATGGAATAATTTGACTACCTACTAAGATTATTTTTAATATCTTTTCATTAAAGGATCGGGACTATAGGAGTTGATTCACATTATTTTATTTAACTTTCTAAAATTTATATTGTCACACACCGAGAACGATGTTAGTCGACACAAACATTGTTTTATAACCACACAATTGAAAACGAAAAGCCTCGTAAAAAAGTATAAACCGATAATCAGTTTATTACACATAATCAATCATAAGATTGTTTTTACAACATAGATTCTTAATACGATAAAAATATGCGGAAGCGTTTACAACTTACTAAGCGAAAAATAAAATAAACTTTTTGATTCTTCTTGTTATCAGCCCCAAAATTGGTCTTGTTCATCTTCCTCGATTTTCTCTTTTGATTTATATGGGGAGGGTAGATTAAAGGGTGAGTGATATGATCGTCACCCAGTAAGCAGGGGCCATTCGAGCACATACATAACAAATAACACGTGAATTTCAAAAATCACATATCATATCATGCATAACATGATTCTCATAACATGTCATCATCATCACCATAAGCATAATTTTGGCCAAGACACTGAGATTCCTTTACTTTCCATAGTTTACTGATATCATATCCTAATTTTTACTCCTGTAAGGGGACGATGTCATATAACGGTTACAATCCCACTGTGTAAGGGCCATAAACATATCATGCATACTAGGATTCCCACCCATATCCAAATGAATCCTCACAGTGCCCAAAACATGGAGCATACGATAATCATATCAAGAAAGGGTAGAAACAGAATAACGGTGCTCGACCAGACCTTTCAAAAACGAAATAATTCATACACAAAATATTTTAAAACAAGCCACTTGCCTCATGATTGCTGGGAGAAATTCGAAAATAGAAGAAAAATAATGCAAACAGCACTTCCAAAACGCAGCAGCACTTCAATCAAAAACCAATCATCTTGCAGAATTATTTACGACTTATTGCACAGTTGGATCGGGCTCAAACTTGGAAATTACGTTAACAAGTACGTCAAATAAATTATGAAGGTGTAGATCGGGATTGGAATTCGTTTTAACTTGTTTATGCAAAAAACAGTAGGTATGAATGATGTAAATTTCTAATGGTATATGATGGTATTTATAGGGGTAGAGTGAAAATCTTACCATAATTCGGTTGATATTCCTTCCAAATTTTCGAGATAATTATTCCATAATTATCGAGGTGCTCCTTCCATTCATGTTACATTACCAAATTCTGAAATTGGATGGTTGAATGTAGACTGTCTTTTCGTACAGATTCATAATGTATATGAACTCTATTGAAATTTTTTAGCTCCCTTATTGAGAAAGCTGCATTGTATGCAATATTTCCTTCCAAATTTGATTGATATCCAGCCTTATTTCGAAATTAATACATGATTTGCACTAGATTTTGAATTTCATGTATTTTTTGCTTGTAATTTATTTTGAATATCATGTATTATTTAATATTTCGAATTTATTTTTTTACAATAATTTATTATTTTTACAATAATACTATAATTCAAAAATAAATTCTTATACATGTCTATATTTAAAAATTACACTTCCAAAATTTGGAATATCATATAAATGTTATGTTTTATCAAAATCAAATACTACTATATTTTTTTATTATTAGGAAAATTTACATTTTTGGTATTTTAATTTTGTCTTGTTACGATTTTGGCCATTTATATCGTCAATTTTTATTTTTTTTAAATTTTAATATTTTTTTTTTTTATCGAACTTCATTAATGTCAGAACAGTCAACAAAACGAAGTCTAAAAAATTATTAAATTACAAAAAAAAAATTAATATAATAAAATATACTATAAAATTTAACTATATAAAATATCAAAAATACAATTTTCTCTTATTATTCTTCAAAATAAGCTTGATCAGTTCAAAAGGTTTGGTAAATGAGATGCACGTGTGGAGAGAAGAATATTGTGGGACGGCGCCGAAAAGCTTGTGGACATATCAAATATTTTCTTGCACGGAACCAAAGAAAAATCAAAGCTTTAATTAGGTGCCTTTCATTCTTGTAAGCCAAGAAAAAGATGGAAAATTATTATAACAAATCTCTTCTAATATGGTTTCATATATTTTTATTCGTGAATCGAGTCAAACATGTCAATATTTACAATAAAAAGTAATATTTTTGACATTAAAAAATAATACTTTTCATGAGTGATCCAAATATAATATACGTCTCACAAAATTGACATGTGAGACCGTTTCATATTTATTTTTTTAAAATATTAATACACAATCATTCACTCTAGGATCGATAAGGATGGTATCCCTTAAATATACGAATCATAAAATTCAATACATAATTTTATAATAAAAGCCAACTTTATCTTTCGAAATTTTGTATATCGCAATCGATCCAGCTCTATCTCCTTAATTTTCCTATCTCAGCCTTTCTTTGAAATCTCAATGCATCTATCGAGTGGCGAGTTTGAGCTCGAGCTCGAGTATCTCGATCTCTGCTCGTTAGCTTAGAATATTAATGTGTGTACGAAATATATTAATACATATTTTGCAAACTCATATAACGAGTTTAACTATCTGAGTTTGAGCTCATTAATTAATGTTCTCTATCGTCTATGAAATTAATATTGATATTTTAATATATATTTAGGAGGATGGGAATGAAATCAATCGTCACAACAAGCTTTTATCATTTATTCACCTATGAACGAGAAATTATAGAATTTAATTAATTATAATTTGTTAGAGTTCCCACACCAAAAAAATATAATAATATATATTATTTAAATAATTTCAAATGATTTTTTATGCCTGAAAAAAACGATCCCAAGTCAAACCTAAAATACATAAAAATCAAACAATTGCACACTAAGAAAAATCTAATATGCGAAAGATCATATACAAAATCAATAATAATGGCTACTAATTTCATTTTCACTTCGAGTTGGCTAATTGCTACTATATATATATATATATATATATATATATATATATATATATAATACAAAGACTAGCTTACTATAGTTCCATTTTCCAGATTTCACATTTGGTGTGATTCTATATTATATAATATATTTATTATAAGTAGTTAAATTAATAAAATAAATATTTTTCTAATATAAAATGTATAGAGATGGATGGATATATGGATACACTTTATAATAAGGAAGGTGGTCCAGTTTTCAAACTTTGGAAATGCCAAACTAAAAAGATATATAGATAGAGCATCTGAATTAGCTTCTCAGGCAAGTATATTATGCTCTTTGTGACCTTTTCATCTTTCTTTAACTTTTCTTTTCTTCTTTCCTTATTTAGTTTTCAGACCAAATATGATGTAAATATACTTTGCTTCGTCTCTGCTTAACGATCCTTAACCCTTTTTGTCTTCCTAAAGACGACCCACATATATATATATATATATATACACACACACGACGACGTTGATGTGAGATCGATTATATATATATATATTCTTAGGATCTAATATGAGCAACTCAATTCAATACGATCTGAATACTAGCTAGGGTTTCTATGTGGATGCATGCGATATATATATTGCGAATCGATTAATTACCATAATCATATAACTTTGTTTTAGAATTTCAGGCTATGGGTTTTGTTGCATTAATAAGGATATATTTTTTGCATAGGAAAGAATAATGGTTGAGAGAAATATTTATACATAAAATTTTATATTTTTTGTTCCGACATAGATCTACCTAATTAAATCAGCACGTTGACATAAATTTTACATGGTTAATTTCCTTGTTTCGACACATATCACAATCAAATGTGTTATAACTTAGGAGGAAGAAAAACTTGTATCTTTTGACATTCTAATTTGTTAAGCTATTAACTTAACCATCTTGCACATCATTAATTTGTACATGCTATTGAATGTTTTGGTTTAATCCCCGGATTTGGATAATTGGTACGAGTTTGCCGAACCCTATATTTTGTCACTGGTTGTCTTTTTCTATAAAAAAAACAAAAAAAAAGTAATATTTTTTTTATGAGTGACTCAAAAAAAATATCTGCTTCACAAAACTGACCCGTGAGTCCGCCTAACATAGTTTTCGTGTTATTAATTTTATCAAAATTCTTGTAGACTTTCTCCTCATTCATATCAAATATCAATCTTATTGTATATCATTTATTCTTTTAAAATCTTCAACCCTAAGGTCACCATGTTCAAGAGGGTTCCATTATAATATTTTATACTATATACCCTTTTTTCTAGCTCTGTACTTTATATTTTATTGGGGCAAATTTTAATATATATAAACACACACACACACACATAAATCCATCAACTATCAGTAATAAGAATCAACTTAGAGTATTTATTATCAAATATACAGTCAATAACAATTAAAAAATATTAAAAATTTATGAATTATTATTTTTCTTTATCATAGTTTAAATTGATTTTAAGATAAAATATTAATATATAACGACAAAATTTATTATTTTATAAAAAAACAATTTACTATACTAATTAATTGAATTTGTTTGACATATAATTATAAGTTATAATTACAGTTAAATGTGTGATTAAAGATATATTATTTTAGAGAGAATATTATAAGTAAAAGTACAAAAATCATGCTTGAAATAAGCACTACACACACAAAGCCTGCGTGTCATGCCCGAAACCTTAAACAAATCCATTACGACAAAATAATTATGAAAATGAACCAATGTTTTGGTTGCTTACATTCTTTCAAAGACATCAAAACTCCAAAAAAATACAAAAAAATTAAAACTGAAATAAAATAAATAAAAGAAACGTCCATTCGATGACTTTTCCATACTGCCTCATGAATCTTGATCCACATTCCAATGACCTTCTCGATCACTTTTCTGTCTCTCAAATTCTTCCCAATTTCGAATAGAATAATTAGAATTATTCGAAGAAGACGAAGATGTCGATGAAGTTCCGAATTGTAGCTGAAACCTGAAGAAATCTTGCTCTTGCAGCTGCTGAGAAGAAGAGGATATACTTGGTACTGCATTATGTAACGAACCCTCATCATAAAAATAAGGTCCTGATCCACTAAGAGAAGTCGAAAATTTTTGGTAACCGGTTGAATTATTATAACCATGATCAATTACCCCGGACGGCGCCAGCTGCGAGTTATATTGATGAAAATTCAGATGATTACTATTTTGTTGATATGGAGCTGGAAACTGAGCACCACTTATATTTCCAAAAGGATGTGTGATGCAACTAAACTCGGATTTTTCGGCTTGAAGCCTTTCTGGAAAGTTTAGTTTTGCTTTGCTTCCTTTGAATTTGAGTGCTGCTTCATCGTATGCAAGAGCTGCAGCCTCGGCGGAATCAAAAGTTCCGAGCCAAACTCTTGCTGCTTTCTTGGGATCGCGTATCTCCGCCGCCCATTTCCCCCACGGCCGCTGCCGCACTCCTCTGTAGTGTCTTCTCTTTTGGTTTGGACTACTCCCTTTTCATTTCATATGATAAAAACTAGTCATGATATGTGAAAATAGCAATTTTTAATTAATGGAAGATGCATTTTTTTGTACAAGGCAATCTCATTTTTTAACCTTTTACAAAAAGTATATAGTTGGTGGTGATCTACTGAAAATTAACAAAAAAAGTCACTCTCATACAACACTAGAGCCAAGAACTAGCACAGCTACGTACAAATGTATCATCGTGAAAGACGTCACAAAACAGTCTAATTTTTACCACACAACTCGTGCACACGCACCCACACGCATACATATACTAGCAATCGAAGCACGCGTGTTCTATGCGCATCAGTATATTGATGGTTCTTCGTTTTTTTCGAATAGTTATTTTTAATTTATTTAATGAAATGATTTTAAATAACAAACCAATTAATGTACTATACACCATCGTACAAAAAAGATTTGAGGATTTAGTAATCCTACATGCATGGATATATATTAATACCTTCTTCTTGAACAAGCGATGCAGGTGCGACGGTTGAATGATGATGATGATGGGGTAGCCCCGCCGATGAGTTTAATACATCGACAGAATCGGGCGATGCTCGATTTTCTCTGGTGCAGCCGATGACTTGGGATAGAACAGATACCATAGCCGACATGTCGTATTGGGATCGAGCTGAGTATACAGGGAATAATGGGTCATGACCATTAACATCCGCTTTCTCCTCCGATTCATTGGATGAAAAGGGCCTCTTCCCATTTCTTGGATCCACCGTGACTGTCTTCTGTTCTTCGACTTGAAGTGGAATGATCAAAAGAAGTGAGAGTGATTGATTGTATAGATGGGGATGAAGCTGAGGTTTTATAAGGAGGAAAAGAGGAGCTCCACAAAGTCGGAAAGACAAATGAGAAAATATTTCATCTAGGGTTTTTATTTTCTTGAAACTATTATTTTAATTTCTAGGGTTTACTTTTTTTTGAACGAGGATTTACATGGATCGATACATATTGAAAAAATGGCAAGCCGGCGCAATATTATAATAAAGTGTAATAAAATATATTATATAGTTTAATTAATAAAGTTTATATATTATATTTGAAATAAAATGGCTAATAACTGGCAGCACGTACAGCCAGTGCATGTGGAGCAAGGATTAATTTGCCTCAAGGTGGTGCAGCGACAGGCTAATGTCGTTGCTCATAAGTTGGTAAAGTCGCTTGCTTATTTTCCATTCATATGGTGTGGATGCTCCGACATGTCGAGACTACGTTAGAAAAATGAATAAAATTGTAGCAAAAAAAAAATTATAAGAGATTAAGACTGAAATTTAGTGATATAAAAAACCAAAATCGTAAAGTGATCGTGACCAAAACTGCAACTTTACCTAACAATATATTTCTTCAAACATACAATTTTGTTTGACCAAAATATTCCACCCGAAATCATTTCCAAGAACAAAAGCTAGCGAACAAGCTCATTATTTTAAGATTTTTGTTGCGTGAAAATCAACTAATGTATTGTCAACTTTTGAAAACGTAGCTCAAACAGTTGGTTCAAACTTCAAACTGGTTATTAATTCAGACACTAATATCAACACGCACAAATTTTTCTCTCTACTTTATTAGAGAAAACATTATCTTATGTTTTTTTTTTCACTTTTTTTATCATGCGTCAACTTTCCAAATTTATTTCGAATTCTGAAAGACATAAAAAATACTATTAAAAATTATCGATGATTTAAAATCGGATTGATTTAGAAGTCCAACCAAACACATGATTATGATTTTTTTGTAATTTTAGTCATATTTCATAGAACTTTATAGAATGAAGGGGGAAGCTCTATTTATAGAGCCTCTGTCGGTGTGAATACGCGTTAAAAAAGCGTATTCATATTTCCACGAAATTTCCTACAGCACGTTTTTCTTCTTCTTCTCAAAATATGCAATTCAAATTTGTCAACTTTGGCCCCACCTATTAACTTCTTTGTCGACATTTCTCCCACTTGGAGTTTTGATTGAGAATCAAACACATCTCCACACATCCTTTCAATCTTGCCATTACCTTCTGCTTACGTTTCTGCTAGGCTACTTGAGGATCTACACTACTCAAACTGTTGAGGATCGAACTTGAGTTTAGAAGGGGGGTGAATAAACTCTACTCGTTTTTCGTTCTGATGAGGTACTAAAATCCTGTTAAGGATAGTAGTTGATCTTGTGCGAATACTTTCACCTGATTACAGTAGAACGTGCGGAAACAATCTGATGAAGTAGTTGAAACAACAATAAAGCAGTAGACAGCAGTTGTTTATGGAAGTTCGAAGATAAACTCTTCTACGTCTCCCCTTCTTCTGTTTCCAGAAGGTATAACTAAAAGACTTTGGATATTACAGTACAACACTTGTACACAACCACTTCAGAAGGACTTACACCTCAGCCTACTGAAACTCTTAGTTTCTCAACTCACAAATATGCGAAACACAAAGTTCTGAAAAGACTCTTTTCAGATTACAGACTCTTCTGATAAAATATTAGTGCAGTAAAGATCGTGAAGAGTGTAAGAATTAGTAGCACAAGATGATCTACAAAAGATCAGATATAAGCTATGAAGCGTGTGCTACTTTTCTTTGTGTTGAACTTTTAAAATGCTCAAGGAAAACTGATATTCGTTTGATAAGAGAGTAGCTTTGTTCCTTGAAAATGATATTATGCGAAGTGTCTTTAACAAGGATTTGATCCAAGTATATATAATCGACTGAGTTCAACGTTCACAATCAGAGAAGTCTTCAGATAACTGATACAATCAGCTTTATTACCGAAATAGGTTCCTGCAGAAAAGCTATAAAACAATCAGTCTTGTTTTATACTTAATTGGGTAATATGCATTAAATGACTCCGTATAGTATTTAATGCTGCAATTAATACTAGTACTAGGAACTCTTTAACGGTAACAATTAAGATAGCAACGTTAGAAGACATTCTCTACTGGTTTGTATTGTTATCCTTTTTATACTGGTTTAGTTTTACTAGAGCAGCAGCTACTGATAATCTATTCTGTTGTTCTGGTCTGCTGGTCTACTGGTTTTAGTTATCATCACCACAATAAAATTCATATCTAACAATTTCCCCCTTTGTGGTGATGCCAAAACCTAAACAGTAGAAAATCGTTAAGTAAAACAGATAATCATTTAATCAAACGGATAATGTTAATAACGCATTAAAGTAAACAAATCAATCGGTTCCAATGTCCCTGTAAAAGATTTCTTCATTTTGAGGTTCTTGGTCTCTTCTGTTAGAAGGTTCAGCCTCATCTTTTGTTTGCCTAACTCCCGCTTGATCTCCTCTATCTTCCCCCTTTTTGGCATCAGCGGCCACTACATGGGTAAAGAGATCATTCAGTCTGCCGGAAATATTTTGAATGCCATCGGTTAGCATCTCCAGATACGGGGTCTGAGAAGAGATGCGATTATCTAAGGCAGTGATAGATTGATTTTGAGAGTCAATCTTGGCATCCAAAAGTTCCACAGAAGTAGACAGGGATCGAAAGATATCATCATGCTCAGTAATTCGAGTGAGTATATCATTTTGAGCAAGCATGATGGCATTGTGAGTTCTTGAGATAGCTGTTCTGAAAACAGAGGCTTCAGCATACATCTTGTCCGAGGTCTCCTTAGTGAGATAGATGTATTTCCCCATTCGCTCTCGGAAAGATTGAGCACCACTGAATTCCGCAAGGTTTTCACAAGACATGTGTTTTACTAAATCAGAAATGTTGTTGAGGTCGGTTTGTAGACATTGAATCTAATGTTCGAGGTTGAATGCATCTGATTCCGGGGAAGGGGTTCGTTCAAGAATGCGTTGTTTGATCTCAGAAAGACGAGAAGTTGTCGCAGTCAAAACAGGGAGGGAGACAGTCAACACAGTAGAAACATGAGGAGCATCTATTAAAGTAGTAGAAGGAACAGGGTCTGCTCTGCTGTCTGCTGGAAGTGTAGAAACAGTAGGCTCAACAGCAACCAGAGGAAGAGTAGTATCTTCAGTAGGAATGGCCAAGTCAGAGGCCAAAACTTCTTCCATAGGTACAGTAGCAGCCTGTGCAACTGAAGATGCTTCAATAGAAGGTGCAGAGGCCTGTTCCAGAAGAACGGTCATTTCTGCTTGATGTGCAGCAGAAAACAACTCTAAGTTCGGCAGTAAAGAAGTAGTATCTAGTTCTGCTGCTTGTTGCCCTGGGGTAGGAGATCCAGAAGCCGACAATTCTAAAGTGGTAGAGACAGTAGGGACAATTGATTCAATGACTTCCTCAACTGAAGCCAGTTCATGTACAGACAATAGTGATGAAGACTGAATGGGCCTAGTCGGAGATGCAGGAGTACCAAGAGCAGCAGCCTTTGGGGAGGCGGTAGTTCTTTCCTCAACTGTCTGATTCTGCTGAAAGATCGGGACAAGGCCAACATGATAAGCAGTAGGCTCTCCAAAGCCTTGTTCTTGAGCGAGAAGTTGCTCATTCATCTGTTTTAATCTGTCAGATAGAATTAAAATAACATTTTGATCCTGAACAGCAGTAGGAACGGCAGGATCAAAATTCGATTGAAGAACTTTCAAAACTGATTCTAATTTCTGACATTTTAGTTGATCGAGGATGAAGTTCCGTCTGCGCAAGGCCTCGATGACATTCTCTGTTTTTGCCAGCTGAAAAGTCTTCCTTTCTGCATTCATCAACTTGCTGTAATTCCCTCTTGTTTTGAAGTAGTCAAAGAATGGAACAGTCGGACAGTATGCCATTCATCAAAGAATTTTATGTCCTCGTTTACAGAGGTCTCAATCTCTGCTAGATGAAGGTCAACGCCGGTAATGACAGTGGTCTGGTGACCGTGGTTCTTCAATCATTTTCCCTTTCCCTTTGTCAGTAGATGAAATGGGCGCAATAGGTCGGAAAGCAGAAGACCCGCTTGCCTGTTCCCGAATAACGATTCCAGATGATGGCTTAAAAGCAGTAGCAGAAGAAGGTGCTGAGATGGACGCAGTAGCGAGTGCAGTTGAGGAAACAGTCGATCGAACAGAAGGAACCGCTTCTGGAAATACCTGTCGAATAGGTACTTTCTCAATCTCAGACAGTGCTGCTGTCTTTTTCATCTTGAGAATGGTTCGCTGTTTCTTCTTGGCTGGGGTCGGTACTGTTGGTCGAACAGCAGCAGCAGATTCTTCTGATGCTGTTTTATCGGAATCCGTCGAAATAATCAATCGTTTCTTCGAAATTTTCTTCTGAGGTTTGGGAGCCTCAGAAGCAGTTTCCCTAATTTCTTTTTCATCGCAACAAACTCCGCCACTGTTGGCTTAGGCCTTAGAGCCAAAACATTGGCTGCATCAATCATGGTAACAGAGGTAGCATCGAGATCACTGGTAGATGCGAAACCAGCATCTTTGAGCAAAACACTGATCTGAACCGCGAAACCAGAACTCTTCCGAATAACCATATCCTTCATGATTCTGAAAATAAAATGACTCAAATCCACCTTAATCCCCTTGGTGATGGCAGTCATGACCTGAACTTTCTCCTTCGTCAATTTATTGAAGGTGCCAGCCTTGATCCAAATAGCTTTGGCCACAATATCGGCCAGAATCTGATACTCTATTTTGAGCAATTTCTTGTGGCAGGAAGGAGACACTTCTTCTCCAGATGCGGAGAAAGAGCTTAGAGCAACAAACATATCTGTCTTGGAAATATCAGAAAGTTCAGAAATACCCGAAAGTGGAAGGAGGAAGGTTGCTCCTAGGTGTGCAGCATCAATGGAAATAGAAGCATCTTCTTGGGTATGAACAATTCTTCCTTCATGCACTGTTGCTTTGGCGTAAAATTCCAGGAGAGCATTTTTGTAGATAATTGCTGGTGCTTCCAGGAATTTCCGGAGTCCTGATTTCTCAATATCCTGAACTATTTTCAAGAGATTCTCTTCCTTGATGGTGAGAACGGAAGCAAAGTTAACCTGATAAGCGTTGAGAGTATCTGCGCCAGCCATTTCTGTATGCAGATGAGATCAGAAAAATTTGCAGTAGTTAGTTATGATATAGAGAAAGCAGTAGCTGAATAATGATAGTTATGAAACAGTGACGGTGAAAATGTGAAATATTAAATAGATATACAGCCGCAAATAAACATAAAGACACATGTCAGTATGTTCTTGGTTGAGTGTTTGAAAAGTTTTGCAGAAACTGTCAGAAAGACGAATGATTTTGAAAATTTTGAAAAAGCGCGGGCTGTCCAGACGGTTACTAAAATAAATCAGAAAAGGATTTGTCATTTTATGATAACGTCTGCTGGAAGTTTCAGAGTGCTGAAATATGCGAGCACTTTGTCAAAACCAGCAGACTTGTAGATTTATCGAAAAGACAAATATCCTATCTGTTTTCTGAAAAGGTGTCAAATTCTTAGTCTGACTAAGATACTGTTCTCCCTCGGTAAATGCAATTAATAAGTAGTCATAATTGCGACAAGTGACTCGTGGCTATCTCTCAATCTGAGTCGTTGAAAATGAACAGTCGCAATCGTGTGATTCACAAGAGTCTTTGTTCCCTCTATAAATACCTGCAAAGCTTGAACGAAGGTAAGCAAGAACAATGACAACTCAAGTAAAAGGAGAGTTAGAGTTAGATTCAGGAGATGAAGCAAAATTGTTCAGAGAGAAGTTTGAGGGTATCAAAAATGCCGTAATGATCCTTGAAATACACTCCTTGAGTTGTAGTTTCCACAGTTATGCAGATCTTTTGCTTCGATTGAGTTTAAAATATAGCATCGATTTCTTCCAGAAGCATGCTAATGCAATAAGATTGTAACAAAGATTGTCAACTAATAACACATCACTAATAGTTATATTACCACGGATAATCTTACCCTTACCCATGGTTTTACCTTTTGAGTTGTCTCCAAAATTTATCTTTGGTCCAGTACAGCTCACTATCTCGGAAAGTAGGTTTCTTTGTCCAGTCATGTGTCTGGAACAACCACTGTCCAGATACCATGTAGAGTTACTGATTTCTGCTTCCTTCTGCTGTTCCTGCAAACACAAATTTTAGTAACTGGTACCCAAATCTATTTGGGTCCAAGCCTTATCAGTCCTTTGGGAACCCACATTTGTACAATTCTTGGTGACCTTGTACTTCGGGTATCCAAAGATGTGTGTGCAACAGAAGGTCTGTTATTTCTAACAGTATGCATACCAAAATGTTGTTCTTCCCTTCTATTTCTGTTTTCCAGTCTGTATCTCTTCTGAACAGGTTTAGAGTTGTAGTACTGGTAGTTTTTAACTTTCATAGGATGTTGTCTTCCAGAGTTGAATTCTTTTCTGAATCTAGAACTCTGGTCAACTTTTTCCTTAGGTTTATCGTAACCCAGACCATAGTGCATTCTTCTGTTCGTCAGATTTATATTCCTTTCAACTGAAGCAGTAGGTACTTCTGGTTCCTGTACCACACTGGATTTCACAAAGTGAATGTATTTCCCTTTGCACATATTCAGTGTTGGCTTAGTATTCGTTTCAGAAGTGCCTTCATTATTACAAAAACCGAGACCACTCCTATCTCCTGACTGTTTTTGTAATTCTTGCATCTTTTCCAATGAAACAGAAGACTTGTTCCAAGCATTTACCAGTAGCGACAACTTCTGGTTTTCAGAAAGCACTTTCTGGTAATCTGCTTTGGCTCTTTCATTCTCAGTTATTAATTTACTCATCTTAACTTGTAAATCATTGCAGCTGTCTACTTGCAAGCAAGTTAACTTACTGTTCTGATTTTTTAAGTTCTGATTTTCAATCTTAACTTCTTCAAATGATTGAGAAAGTTTGGAATACTCTTTTACCATTTCATGCAGTGCATCAATCAAGTCATTTCGTGTAAATTCACTAGAGTCAAAATCAAATACCTCTCCAGATGTCGAGGTTGAGTCATTGTCTGCCATTAGACATTTGACTTTTTCTGCATCACTGTCACTAGAATGACTTTCTGAGTCAGATGACTCAGAACTAGAGTCCGCCTACTTAGATTTGCTTTCTTCGGCAATCATCGCTTTTCGATCTCTTCTGGACTTTTTGTCATTCCTCTTGTAATCCTTTCTCTTTTGATCATCTTTCTTTGGTTTAGGACAATCAACAATGAAGTGACATATCTTTCCACAGTTGAAGCATCCCATATCACCAGATGGTGAATCTTTCTTGAAGTTGCGATTGAGACCTTGATAGGTTCGATGGTTTTTCTTCATAAACCTGGAGAATTTCTTTACAAATAAGGACATATCATCACTACTGATTTGTTCAGCAGTCTTCTCCATTGTATTGTCAATGATCACGGCAGGTGATGCCTGAGGTACAACTGCAGCAGCAGTAGAGGAGGTCGAGGCAGTAGCAATAAAAGCAGTAGCAGTAGCAGCAAGAGCCTTGGTGGGTAAGCTTGAAGGCTCTTCTCCACTTCTCACTTCCAATTCGAACTCGTAGGCCTTTAGATCTGCAAATAAGTCGTGCAGTTCCAATTTGTTCAAATCTTTGGATACTCTCATAGCCATTATTTTAACATCCCATTCTCTGGGTAAGGCTCTCATCACCTTGAGGGCTATTTCTCTGTTGCTATGCTCTTTACCCAGAGCAGCTAGCTCATTGACCAAGCTACTGAATCTTTCATCAAACTCATTTAGAGTTTCACCAGCTCTCATTTTCAGATTTTCAAACTTCTGCATTGCTACAGACAGTTTATTTTCTTTTGTTTGCTCATTTCCTTCACATATCTGGATGAGCTTTTCCCAAATATCCTTTGCAGTAGAGCACATTTTTATCTTGCTGAAAGTGTTCTTGTCAAGAGTTTTATACAGTATATCCTTCACCACATTATCAAGATTGGCCTTCTTCTTATCTTCACTGATCCATTCACTTCTTGCCTTTTCGACCATCTGTGGTGCACCGTCAGTAACAGCAACAGCTGTGTTAGGCTTTAAGATTTTCAGTGGACCATCTGTGATGACATACCACATGTCATCATCTTGTGCTGCAAGATGAGCTTGCGTTCTTATCTTCCAGTCGTCAAAATCTTCCTTAGAGAACATAGGGATCTTGCTGAAGTATGCCATTTGTTGTAGTTTTTCACAAACAAGAATAACCTGCTCTGATACCAATTGTTGAGGATCGAACTTGAGTTTAGAGGGGGGTGAATAAACTCTACTTGTTTTTCGTTCTGATGAGGTACTAAAATCCTGTTAAGGATAGTAGTTGATCTTGTGCGAATACTTTCACCTGATTACAGTAGAACGTGCGGAAACAATCTGATGAAGTAGTTGAAACAACAATAAAGCAGTAGACAGCAGTTGTTTATGGAAGTTCGAAGATAAACTCTTCTACGTCTCCCCTTCTTCTGTTTCCAGAAGGTATAACTAAAAGACTTTGGATATTACAGTACAACACTTGTACACACCCACTTCAGAAGGACTTACACCTCAGCCTACTGAAACTCTTAGTTTCTCAACTCACAAATATGCGAAACACAAAGTTCTGAAAAGACTCTTTTCAGATTACAGACTCTTCTGATAAAATATTAGTGCAGTAAAGATCGTGAAGAGTGTAAGAATTAGTAGCACAAGATGATCTACAAAAGATCAGATATAAGCTATGAAGCGTGTGCTACTTTTCTTTGTGTTGAACTTTTAAAATGCTCAAGGAAAACTGATATTCGTTTGATAAGAGAGTAGCTTTGTTCCTTGAAAATGATATTATGCGAAGTGTCTTTAACAAGGATTTGATCCAAGTATATATAATCGACTGAGTTCAACGTTCACAATCAGAGAAGTCTTCAGATAACTGATACAATCAGCTTTATTACCGAAATGAGTTCCTGCAGAAAAGCTATAAAACAATCAGTCTTGTTTTATACTTAATTGGGTAATATGCATTAAATGACTCCGTATAGTATTTAATGCTGCAATTAATACTAGTACTAGGAACTCTTTAACGGTAACAATTAAGATAGTAACGTTAGACGACATTCTCTACTGGTTTGTATTGTTATCCTTTTTTTACTGGTTTAGTTTTACTAGAGCAGCAGCTACTGATAATCTATTCTGTTGTTCTGGTCTGCTGGTCTACTGGTTTTAGTTATCATCGCCACAATAAAATTCATATCTAACACAAACTTTTCAATGTTTACTGGCTTGGTCAGAAAATTAGCTATGTTGTCCTTTGTATGGATCTTATGCATATCTACGCTTCCTTCTTCTACTACTTCCCGCACAAAGTGAAATTGTACTCCAATGTGTTTCGTCTTGGAATGAAAGGCTGGATTTCTTGATATGTGCAAGGCACTCTGACTGTCACAAAACAAAGGAACATTCTCTTGTTTCTGTCCGATCTCCTCCAATAACCTTTTAATCCATATTTCCTTCTTGCAAGCTTGAGTAGCTGCCATGTATTCTGCCTCTGTTGTAGATAACGCCACAACTGTCTGCATTTTTGAAACCCAGCTTACTGCTCCCCTCGCAAGTGTAAATGCCTTACCAATGCTAGCAATGCACACAATGCTAGCACCACTCTGCACACAATGCTAGCACTACTCTGACTGTTGTAAGCCGAACCACATGATAAAATATCTCATTGAAGTCAATGCCTTATTTCTGAGCATAGCTTTTTACCACCAACCTAGCACGATACCGCTCCACTTGGTTATTGCCATCACGCTTAATCTTATAGACCCGTACGTTTCCAATGGCTTTCCTCCCTTGTGGTAGTGTAACAAGATCCCAAGTCTTATTCATGTCTAATGCCTTCAATTCTTCTTGCATTGATATCATCCACAAGGATACATCCAAGCTTTGAGTAGCCTCGTGGAAACTCGATGGCTCACCGTCCTCTGATAATAGACAATATGCAATATTGCTTTCAGTGACATAATCTGAAAGCCAACCTGGTGGTCTTCTGTCTCGAGTTGACTGCCTCACATTGGAAACCTCAGACTCAACATGTTCTTGTTCTTCGTGCTCTGGTACTGCTTCACAAGTAACTTGACCTTCGTCCGTCTTATTTTCCACCTGAAAAATAGTGGTTTCTGATTTCGGTGTGCATTTTTCTCCCTTTACTTTATCTTCCTCGAAGATAACATCTCTGCTGATGAAAAGCTTGTGAACAGTAGGATCCCACAAGCGAAACCCTTTTACTCCATCAGCATAACCCAAGAAGATACATTTTCTGGATTTCGAATCCAACTTTGATCTTTTTTGCTCATTGTACAGAATATACACATGACTTCCAAATGTATGCAAATGAGAATAATATGTCGGCTTCCCAGTCCACATCTCCATCGGAGTCTTCAGATCAATTGCCACTGAAAGAGAACGATTGATAATATAACAAGCGGTTTTGACTGTCTCCGCCCAAAATGACTTGTCTAGACCCGCAGTCCTCAACATAGCTCTTGTTCTGTCTAACAAGGTTCTGTTCATCCCCTCCACCACTCCATTCTGTTGAGTTGTGTAAGCCGTCGTGAACTGTCTTTTGATGCCCTCATGTTGACAAAATGCATCAAACTCGTCACTGGTATATTCTCCTCCATTGTCAGTCCTCAGACACTTGATTTTATTTTCAGAATCAAGTTCAACCCGCGCTTTGAAATCTTTCAAGATCTGAAAAACATCTTATTTCTTCTTGATTAGATACACCCAACATCTCCTAGAGAAATCGTCAATGAACGAGACAAAGTATCTCGCTCCTCCTAGGGATACAACCTGTGTTTGCCAAACATCCGAATGAATCAGCTCCAATATACTTTTGCTTCTGGCAGTAAAAGTGTCAAACTTTAATCTGCGTTGTTTACTGGTAACACAATGCTCAAAAAATGGTAGTGACACTTTTGTAAGTCCCGGCATCAGCTTTCGTTCTGAGAGAATTTTCAACCCCGGTTCTGACATATGCCCGAGCTTTTTATGCCATAACACTATTAATTCTTCTCCTGAACCAATTGATGCAACAGCTAGTTCCGCTTCTTTGTGTGTTTCTCCCAAAAGTACAAACAGATTTACAGCAACTTTTTCTGCCTTCATAACCACAAGCACACCCTTCACAATTTTCATGATCACATTCTCGATACGAGTTTTGCACCCGATGTCATCCAATTGCCCCAAGGACAAAAAAAATTTCGTCAGTCCCTTCACATGTCGTACCTCCTGTATGGTGCGAACGGTGCCATCAAATATTTTAATTTTGATAGTACCAACTCCAGCGATTTCTAAGGCATAATCATTTCCCATAAATACAAATCCTCCTGAGACTGGTTCATAATGATCAAACCATTCTCTTCGAGACGTTATGTGCCACGTCGCTCCTGAATCCATAATCCATGTGTCACAAAATTTGTGTTTGCCTTCTGCAACAGTTGTTGCTTCGCTGAATAATATTTCACCACTGCCTGAAGTACTGGCCACGTTTCCTCGAGAACTTTTATCGATACTCGTACACTCTTTCTCGAAGTCCCCTTTACCGCCACATTTAAAGCAATAAATATTTTGCTTCTTACTTCTTAACTTTGATAGCTCCCACTGGAGTCACGGTCCATAAATCTTCCTCTTATCATCGGCAAAGCCTCTGCCCGCTTTGAAGTTACCAACCTATCTTCCTTATTCTTGCGTCGGCTTTCTTCTCCGAGAACCGTGGTTAATACATCGTCGAATCTTAGAAAGCCCATAATAATATTGTTGGTAATGTTGATGCTATGTTGATAATATGAATCTGGTAGACTTTGAAATAGAAACTCTGCACGTTCATTTTCCCTTATTTTATACCCCATGGAAGTGAGTTGGGCAAATAGAGTATTTAGTGTGTTGATATGGTCGGACATTGATGAAGATTCCGCCATCCGAAGAGTATAAAGCCTTCTCTTTAGGAAAATCATGTTGTGTAACGACTTGACCTCGTATATCTTTGTCAGAGTATCCCGGATAACTTTTGTTGTTTTTATCTCAGAGATACTTGACAAAACTTCGTCTGCTATAGCCAAGTGTAAATTGGCAACAACATTATCATTTCACTTTCCATCATCCGTAATCTCCATCAGCCTATCTTCAATAGCCGCCAAACAATTTTCCTTTCTTAAACCTGCTTGTATCTTTATTTTCCACAACATAAAATTACTTCCGTTGAACTTTACTATCTCGTACCTTCCCGCCATTATGTCTACAACAATTTTAGTAGACTGGAAAAAATAATCCCGCATTAAATAAAAAATCTCAAAAATTCTTTTTTGAGGTGGAAGATCTGTATAGGCTGCAACCACAGAGCATACTCAGAATTTTAAGAAATTTTAAACCAAGGCTTTGATACCACTTGTTTGTCCCACGTGCGAAATTTAAGATAATAAAACTCGAAAATAAAGAAGAAACTGGACACCGAGATTTACGTGGAAAACCTCTAAAAATTATTAGGGTAAAAACCACGGGCAAGATGAAAAGAATTCCACTATAATATTTTGTGGTGTACAACTCGCTCACTATGCTTCCAAAGAGAACACACTCTCTTAATACAAGAGAACACACACCTCACAAATATTATAAAACTAATAAGATGGGAGAAAACTCGAAGAATGGATGATTTCAGAATGAATGGGGAAGCTCTATTTATAGAACCTCTGTCAATGTGAATACGCGTTAAAAAAGCGTATTCATATTCCCACGAAATTTCCTACATCACTTTTTTTTCTTCTTCTCAAAGTATGAAATTCAAATTTGCCAACTTTGGCCCCACCTATTAACTTCTTTGTCGACAAGATTGAATATGTATGAATCTGAATAAAAAACTTTACAAAATGTCGGCTAAATATGCTATTATGTTTGAATGAGGAAATAAGACTTCAAACTCCTCACGAGCCAAGGGAATTTTGTTTCATCGCAAAGATTGATAAAGATTTGCGAGAGCACAAGCAGCAAATAAAAGATTCCTTTGAGCAAACTGCTTTCAAACATAAAGCATACGGGTAAATTTCATGAGACTTGTGTATAAAGGGATAACATAAGTGAACTAGCTCAATTTCTTGCAAAACATAGACTGGAGTAGATTTAGTGGGAAAGGCCTTAGATAATCTTAGTCTATTTGCGTCTCCGTTTTTTCTAGCAGCAAGACATCGTATTATGTGACTTTTGGGAGATGAAGATTCTCATTTCTTTCATTGTTATTTTTTTGTTTTCTTTGCTGCTTTTAGAGAAAATTTTATCTTTTGTACAAGAGAATAAACAAATGTCTATTTAGAATATAAATAGCATTCCGAGTGAATAGATTTAGTGATCTTTCTCAAAGGGTGATCTGTAAAATAGGTAAAAAGAAAATGTGAAAAAACCTCCAAATAAATATTTCTCTTTCATAGATATGTGCTAAAATACATAAAAATGCTTATTGTATATATAAAGACCTTAAAAATTTAGAGAAAAATTTTCTCATAAGATTATCCGAGAAGAATTTGGACATCCACAAATTTATCATTTACTCAATGAAAATTTAAAGAAACAAAACATAAACACAAAAAGTCGAAGTAAAACTGAAAAAATATGTGATCTTTCTCTAGGGAAGATCTTAGAATAGGTAGAAAAATAAATTAAAAATTAAAATAAAACCAAGTATTTGATTGATAAGAGTGTTTTTAATCCAAAAGATTTAAAAAAACTAAATGAGAAATATTTCTCCTTCGTACATCTACCCGGAAAAAAAATAAAACATCCTTCATAGATCTATAGTAAAATATCATAAACATCTTCCTGAAAAAATGTAGAACAAGTGTTAATCATCAATATAAATTTCATTTTCAGTATATCCGAACAATAATTTTTATATCCATGTTTTTATTATTTCCTCAAATGAAAATTTAAATAAATAAAACAGAAAGTCAAAATTCAAAATAAAACCGAAATCGATCTAACAACATAAAAGAAATCATTTGATTTTTCAGATCTGAAGTGTGGAATAGCTTTAAATAAAGCTTTCTAAATGAAAAATGTATAACATAGCTATTCGGATAGCTATTGAAATTCCGATCTGAAAAATGTGTGCAACATGTCTCTTGAGAACCTTCGAAATCGATCCAACTACTAATCATGTTGTCAAAAAATGTTGATTCTCAAGAGCACAGAAACCATAAAAATTTACAAACTTCAAACAAACTTGTGAGTTTGTATTGTGAGATACAGGAAAATGAAAAGTGGAGAGAAGTGAACTGAAAAATGAAAACTTTAGCCGACATGTATTGTTTATATATTCCAATAATTAGGTTAAACTATTTCTTTGGGCCTAAACACACAATATGCATATGTGAAAATATTAAATGTTATATTGGGTTTTCATTTATATGAAATTTGTGTTAAATTCAACTTGGGTTGGGCCTTAAATTTTATTTTAATTCATATAATCATAAATTATGTTAAGAGTTGTAAAAAACGAACACAATCATAATCCAAAGGAAAAATTTGAGGTCATATTGGGGTTTCAGGTTCAGGTTAGACTATAAATATGTCTTGGAAAAAAATTTCAGGTAGGGTAGGGATCATGGTGACCCATTTGACCCAAAAAATTCATAAATTAAGTTGACACATCAAATAATTCTACTATATTTGAAATTTATAAAGTAAGGCGTTGCCTCAAATTATTGATACACACTTTGAAAAATAATTTATTTGAATTTTATAAATTAAGATTTATTAAAAACAAGTTGATAAGTTTAGTCGGTATTGATAAACACAAAATGGATGTATTATTTTAGTTGTTTTTTTTTTTTTGAAGAATAAACTTCACAACAATTATTCTGACAAATTTATTTTGTTTTATTGTGAACATAAAATTTGGATTTCGATGTAGTTTAGATGATCATGTTAAGAAGATGGTTTTTACAACATCAAGATCTCCTTTATGTGATATCACGAATGATATGATATCTTTGATTCCATCGAGAGTCATGTCACACATTATGAAATTCTATATAATTTAGCATAGTAATTAATTTTTTGCTAATTAAATATCTATAAAATTTAGCATAGTAATTAATTTAGCATTGCATGAGTTAAATTTTATGCATATTTATTTTGTTATACCAATAATTATACTATTTTTTGCAGCTGACATATCTGCTCCAATACATATAAACTTAACAAGCATTTTGGAGAATCGACGACATCGCCATAATCAATTAAAAAATATTTCATTGTCATCAATCAGTAAGATTATATTTTTATGTTTTTATCTATTTATAAAGGAATTTTTTAAATTTTTTTTCGTTTTGTTTTTCAAATATAATTTTTTTTCTTTTACGAATATATATTTGATTCCTACACTGCATTCGTAGATTATTGGGATATAGGTGATACATCGTACAAATATGAGTTTTGTGGTGCGATATTCTGGTATGAAGAGAGGTTGTGTCCAAATAATATCGGAGTCCTAAGTACTCTTTATGTTGCAACCAAGGAAAAATACAACTTCCATTTTTGAAGAAACCACCTCAAATATTGCATGATTTATTGTATGGAACAAGCGACAATAGCAAACACTTTTGTGAAAACATCCGATAACATGTTTTGCTTCACGTCGATGGGATGAAGGATATATTTAAGTCTTAATTCAAGGCGGCTCTCCTCCAGTTTTAAACTTCATGGTCAAAATTATCATATAATCGGAAGCTTACTTCCATGTCAAGTGTGTATCCCCCAAGTTTTCTTAGCTATACATTTACGACACAGAAAATGAAATTTCAAATCGGATTTCTGCTGTCAGGTATATCTAGAATCTATATTTATATTACTTTTTAATATTTATGAATTAGTTCATAAAAACAAAATTAAATTAAGCCTCATCAATATATTTTTCAGACAAAATAGCGAGACAAATAATCTTCATCTCCAGATAATTTCAGATTTGAAGGTCATGTTAATGAAAACAATGTTTTGGTCAAGTCTTTTAGGATGACCAAAGAAAGAATGACGGAAGAATTGAAAGACAATCTGATGTTAAATTAAATCTGATGGGTAGAAGATTTGGTGGGAAGAAGATATATTAATCTTCCTTCTGCTTCTGAAGTTGCAGCATTGATTGTGGAAGATTTCGACGAGTCTCCAGGTGATAGAGATATTTTAGTCGAAACACAAACGGGAAAACTTAAACGTATCAATGAACTAAATCCTGCATATCTTGCTCTCCAATATCCACTAATTTTTCCCTATGGTGAGGATGGTTATAGAGAAGATATCTCATTCTCAGAATCTAAATCAAGTTCTGTAGGGAGAAAAAAAGTGAGTATAAGAGAATTTTTTGCATATCGACTTCAAGATAGGGATTGCGAATCTTCAAATATTTTATCTTCAAGAAGGCTTTTTCAGCAATTTGTTGTTGATGCATACACAATGGTTGAATCTTCAAGGCTGACATATATCCGGATGAATAAAAAACAGTGGAGATTTGAGATGTACAAAGTTCTTCATGATGCACTTCTGCGCGGTGAAACAAATCCATCCACTCAAGGAAAACGTATTATATTGCCTTATACATTTACTGGAGGGGCAATATGTATGATTCAGAACTATCAAGATGCGACGACTATATGAAAGTGGGCCTGTTATCTAGATTTTTTTATAACATTTACATGCAACCCAAAATGGCCAGAAATTGTTAGATTTCTCGAGGAACGTGGGTTGAAGCCTGAAAACCAAAATAAAGTTAGATGCCTTGATTAAAGATCTCCGAAAAAATAAAATTTTTAGAAATGTTAAGGCAAGTAAAAATTTTAAGTTTCGGCAACTATATATTATTTTTTATTATTATGAATATTGGAAATTTTAAATATTTTACTAAATATAACTAATTATTCATCTTAAATTGTTGCAGTTATATATACCGTGGAATTTCAAAAGCGAGGATTACCGCACGCCCACATTTAGCTTTTCCTTTGTAAAGAAGACAAATATCCAACATCAAAGGCAATCAATGGTATCATTTCTACTGAAATACCTGACGAAAAAGATGATCAAGTTTATTACAGTGCAGTACTTGATCTCATGATGCATGGTCCATGTGGAGAGGCAAAAAAGAAATCCCCATGCATGTCTAATGGTCGTTGCACAAAGATTTTTCCAAAAAAAGTTTGTTGAAGTGACATCAATTGATGAGGATGGATACCCAGTCTATAGGCGCAGAGATAATGCACGAACAATTCTATAGAATTGTGTTAATCTAGATAACAAGCTTGTTATTCCTCATAATCATTATTTGTTGATTTGGTACAGAGCTCATATTAATGTCGAATGGTGTAATCAATCTCGAGCGATCAAATATTTGTTCAAGTATACAAATAAAGGACATGATCGTGTGACTGCATCATTTTATCAAAGCACAGATAATGAGAATTTTGGAAAAATTGTTGATGAAGTCAATATGCACTACGACTGCAGATACATTTCTCCGTGTGAGGCGGTGTGGAGAATTTTTGGATTTGAGATTCAATACAGAGACCCACATGTTGAGCGTTTGAGCTTTCATCTTCCAATGAACAAAATATTATTTTTTCTGATATGGATGAAATCAATATTGTTCTTGAACGACCTACTGTTAATCAAAGCATGTTTCTTGCATGGATGGAAGCTAATAAGAAATATCCAGAGGCAAGAGAATTAATATATGATGAATTTTCAATGAAGTTTGTTTGGAAAGAGATACACGAGAATTTGTTCCTAGAAAACAAAGACTTTCAATTGGATGTATTTTTTATGTTCCTCCGGGTTGTGATGATATGTATTATTTAAGATGTTTACTCAATGTAATTCGTGATGCCATGTGCTTTGATGATATATCTATTGTCAACGATGTTCAATACCATTCATTCTTGATGCTTGCTATGCATTAGGGCTGTTGAATGATGACAAGGAGTATATTGATGGCATCATTGAGGCAAGTCATTGGGCTTCAGCACAATTCTTGAGAGACTTATTTGCTACTCTATTGTCATCGGACAGTATCAGTCAACCTGAAGTAATTTTGAAGTCATGTTGCACATATTTATCAGATGATATTTTATACAAACAACATAACTTGCTACAGCATCAAGGTATGCACCAATATATTATTGTAGTTTTATGATTTATTAAATTTTTGCAAGCTATATGAATTTATATATTTTAATTTAATTTCTTTTGTAGAATTTGAATTGGATGAGGATCAAATTAAAAGTCAGGCATTGGTGGAAATTGAGAAACTATTGCGAAGTTATGGAAAGAGTTTACGTTGATTTCAATCAATGCCATTTCCAAGTGATCAATATTTTCAATCTTCGCCAAATAGCCTAATACATGATGAAATGATGTTTGATAGAAGAGCTTTGTTCAGAAAACATCGCAATCTCCTAAATAATTTGAACGATCAACAACGCTAAGTATATAATATGATTATGACTGCTGTTGATTCGAATACGGAAGGGATTTTCTTTGTATATAGATATGGAGGTACTGGAAAAACATTTATTTGGAAAACTATGTCTGCATGCTTGAGATCAAATGGAGAAATTTTTTTGAACGTGACATCAAGTGGTATAGCATCTCTTCTGCTCCTTGGTGGAAGAACCGCTCATTCTCGCTTTTCAATTCCATTTAATCCTACCGAGGAATCAACATCCAATATCAAGCAAGGAAGTCCTCTTGCAGAACTTATAGTAAAATCGAAACTTATCATTTGGGATGAGGCTTCAACGCACAAGTTTTGTTTTGAAGCTCTGGATAAAAGTATGAAAGATATAATGAGATTCGTCAATCCTTCAAGCCTTCTTTTGGAGGAAAAACAGTTATTTTCGGCGGTGATTTTCGACAAATATTGCATGTTATTCCAAAAGGTAGTAGACAGGATATTGTTTTTGCCACTATTAATTCATCGTACCTTTGGAGACATTGCAAATCTTTGAGATTGACGAAAAACATGAGATTGCGGAATCTGGGTACTGATCAAGAATATGCTGAAATGAAAAAAAAAAATCGGATTGGATTGCTAATTTAGGGGATGGAAAAATTGGAGAAGAAAATGATGGTTATGCAACAATATATATTCCTAACGAACTTTTGCTGAAAGATTACAATGATCCTATTGCAACAATTGTTGAGAGCACATATCCGTTGTTTGGGCAGTTATGCAACATATTTCCAGCAAAGAGCTATATTGGCCCCGAATTTTGATGTCGTTCAATCAGTAAATGAATGCATGATTTCTATGAACTATTCAGAGGGAAAATTGTATCTGAGTTCTGATACAACGTGTCATTCAGATAAAATTATTGATTTATTAAATGATGTGCATACTCCTAAGTTCTTAAACGCAATCAGGTGTTCTGGAGTACCAAATCACGAGTTAAACTTGAAGGTGAGAACTTCGGTTATGTTGTTGCGGAGCATATATCATTCTCTTGGACTATGTAATCGAACTAGGTTGATTTCGACAAGACTGGAAATCATGTTTTGGAAGGAAATATTTTAACTGGAACTAATGCGGGTCATAAGATTATTATTTCAAGATTGTCATTGACTCCTTCTGATACAAGACTTCCTTTCAAATTTCAACGAAGACAATTTCCTTTGATTGGTCATATGCAATGACAATCAACAAAAGTCATGGACAATCTTTATCTCAAGTAGGAATTGTTTTGAAAAAACCAGTTTTAAGTCATGGTCAGTTGTATATCGTTGTATCCAGAGTTACAAATCCTAAAATCTAAAACATTTTGATATGTGATGGTGATAGTAACAAAAAAAATTCAACGACAAATGTACGTCGTCGTATCCAGAGTTACAAATCTTAAAAGAATTTCTTAGTTGTATGATTTATAATCATTTTTTTTTTGTATTTTAAAAATCTATATAATTTAACATAGTAATTAATTTTACCCGGTGATCTAACCCACCACGGGGGTTAGATAGTAGCAATTACACCTTAGTTACAAAAAAAGATAAAAGTCAACCGCGCGAAAATCTCAACGGATATTTGAGTCTGATCTCCGATGTATTTGGACTATTGGTCCGAACCGTCTCCACCGTCGATTTACGCCTCTTGTGGTTGGGGATCAACGGTTGCAATCAACCGTAAAACTTTCTGGATGTGCAGAAATGGAGAAATATCTTCTCGCTCACTGGCTGTCAGACTGAGACATCATATCTATCATTTAATTCCACAGCTCTCAACTCCATTATTATGCAAAAATCCTAAGGAAGCTGAAATTTCTACTGGTTCCGGCAATGGCGAGGCTTCGAGGTATCCAGTTGGCTTTTACTGCGTGTGTTGTTTGTGTTTTGGCGGTGGAGGCGAAGTACATGGTCTACAATACTTCCGGAGGTATTGTTCCTGGAAAGCTGAATGTTCATTTGGTCCCTCACTCACACGATGATGTTGGGTGGTTGAAGACAATTGATCAATATTACGTTGGGTCCAATAATTCTATTCAGGTACGGCATTTTCATCTCTTTTTCCATATTGAATTGCGTTTCTAGCTTGTTTAATTATGGATGCCCGGGACGAAATAGTGTGATATGCCATTCCTGCATGTTTCTTATAGTGTGATGTTGACTTTCAGATGACTTGTGGTCGACTTCAGTTTTAGTTAGATTTTTTTCTGTCACGGATTTGATTGTTTGGCGTGAAAATACTGTCTGTGTAGGGAGCGTGTGTGAAGAATGTGCTGGATTCGTTGATTCCAGCATTGTTGGCTGATGAAAATCGGAAATTTATCTTTGCTGAGCAGGTGAGATAAATCATATTTGATTTCATTCATTTACGTATTTAGTTTTCAGTTTGTGTCAACAATTTCAATATTTGTGTCAGGCTTTTTTCCAGCGGTGGTGGAGAGACCAGAGTGAAGCAATGAAGAATACGGTCAAGGTTCTTGTCAACTCCGGTCAACTTGAATTCATGTACTAATGTACTTTTCATGATATTTACGAGCAAGCGATTTATTCAGTTGTTCCTATGAATGCGAAAAACAATATTTCAGTAGCTGCTCTTCTTTGACCAGTGTATGGTATGTGATGGTGTTTTTCTTCTTTGTTCCAAAATAATTTTGTCTATGCAGAAATGGTGGCGTGTGCATGCATGACGAGGCAACTACACATTACATTGATATGATAGATCAAACAACACTAGGACACCGATTTCTCAAAGAAGATTTCAATGTCACACCAAGAATCGGTTGGCAAATAGACCCATTCGGACATTCTGCTGTTCAAGCATACCTTTTGGGGGCAGAGGTATCATTATGAGTTTGTACACATAGATTATGGTCGTGATCCTGCCTTTTCATTCATGACCAAGTCTTTTACTTAATCCATCCACTAATATAATGAATGATGTTTATTGTAGTATCAGGGATTCTTATTGATTGAGAACAATGTAATTTTTAATTGCACACTTCTTTTAACTGAAAATCATGGCACTCTTGGGTATAGGTTGGGTTTGACTCTCTTTTCTTTGCTCGCATTGACTACCAAGATAGAGCCAAAAGGAGTTCTGACAAGGCCCTCGAGGTTATCTGGCAGGGTTCCAAAAGTCGTGGTTCATCCTCTCAGGTTATTTTATGGACTCAAATTTTGAGGTCCTACTTGTGATTGCATTAGGCTTTGTTTTGATTCTCATAATTAGTTGTCATTTAAGCCTTTTATCAATGAAAGTTGAGTGTTTCGCTTCACATTTCGTTCTGAATTATTTAGATATTTACTGGTGCATTCTACGCGGGGAATTATGAGCCACCAACTGGTTTTTACTTTGAATTCGAATCTGATTCCCCTGTTGTCCAGGTATTTATTTAGGAAAAAAAGTCTTGAATCTTGACATTTTACCTGTGAAGATTGTGATAAAGTATATGGTTTATGACGAAAGGATGACATGGAACTTTTTGATTACAATGTTCAAGAGCGTGTCAATGATTTTGTTGCTGCTGCCATCTCACAGGTAATTAATTACTGGCAAATTTATTTTAAAATTTCTTGTTTTCCCTCTGTTTGTGCGTGTCAATGATTTTGTTGCTGCTGCCATCTCACAGGTAATTAATTACTGGCAAATTTATTTTAAAATTTTCTTGTTTTCCCTCTGTTTGTGTTTCTAGTTTTCTGCCTTTTCCTTTGTCATACTGATCTCATTAGTTATTACTCCCTTCACAATGACAGGCCAATGTTACACGTTCAAATCATATGATGTGGACTATGGGAACTGACTTCAACTATCAATATGCGCATACGTGGTTTCGGAATATGGACAAACTCATACATTATGTAAATCAAGTCAGTATTTTCTGAATGTATAATTCACATTTTTGTCGAATCATTCTTAAGAGAGACTTAATTATTTTAAATACTTTGTTGACAATCATTGTACTTTTAATGGTTTAAGTATTAATTTATGATAACTTTGTTTCGAATATGTGGAAATGAAGTAAATTTGCTCAAAAACTTCTTCTTGAAAACATTTTTTGTATTAAAAATATTGTAAAATCTTGATCCTGTTCCTATTTGTAAACTAATGATTTTCAACCTGATCGCAGGATGGCAGAGTCAATGCATTTTATTCAACTCCATCTATGTACACTGATGCAAAATATGACTTATTTGAGTCATGGCCTCTTAAAACTGAAGACTACTTCCCGTTGGTTAAAGTTTTAAATTTTTCGTAAACATATTCAAAAAATGCACGTTATTCTGCTAAAGTTGTTGGCTGATAATTGAATCATATTGTGTATCAGATATGCGGATCGTGAAAATTCTTATTGGACAGGATATTTTACAAGTAGGCCCGCGTTAAAAGGCTATGTCAGGATGATGAGTGGCTACTATTTGGTAGGTCATGAAACCCTTTAAATATTTCTGATCGTTAAGGTAACTCTCTTTCAAATGCTTTCAATCCAAAATCCCACTGGTCTCCGGTCTTAATTAGGCAGCAAGACAGCTAGAATTTTTCAAAGGGAGAAATGAATCAGGACCGACAACTGACTCACTGGCCGATGCGTTGGCCATTGTGCAACATCATGATGCAGTTACTGGTACTGAGCAGCAACATGTGGCTAATGACTATGCAAAACGGCTTTCAATTGGTTACAAGGAGGTACAATATTTTCCCAGCAGTTTTTCTTTGCCACCAGATGGTAATGCATTAACATCTTGAGTTTTTATTTCCGCAGTCCGAGGAAGTTGTGGCAACTGCACTTGGTTGTATGACACAAGCATCGAGGTCAGAATGCAAGAGTCATGTTACAAACTTCAAGCAGGCAATGCCCGTGAACTTCCAGTTCTCTTGTATTTCTGCTATCTTTTCTTTAAAAGCAAATGTTAACTTGAACAGTTGTTCAGTGTCTTCAATAAACTGTTTTGAACTTCTGTTCAATCCATTTTTATCAAATTGAATTGGCATATGCTCTTTCACCTAGATGATTTAACTTCTATTTCTAGATACTGGGAGACTGATGTTCTATTTATATTTTGAAGTTAATTAGATGCATCAAAGTTTGAATACTTTCTGCTTTCACCAGTGCCCCCTTCTGAACATAAGCTATTGTCCGCCAACAGAAATTGATCTCTCTCTTGGGAAAAAAATAGTAAGTAACAATTTTTTATTGAAAAAAAGTATTGAAACAATAGATAAATCGTTCCCTTGCTTTTCACAGGCGGTACTTGTCTATAACCCTATGGGGTGGAAAAGAACGGAGATTGTTAGAATTCCTGTGAGTATTTTCATTTGATCATTTTTATTTAGTTTTTGCTATGACAACGATATCAAATTAGCAGGTTTTCTTTGTCTATTCTGCTCAGTACATCAGGCTTTGTCCTGGTCCCTGATTTAATAGGAAAAAGGACTGGTTTTGATATATGAATTGACATACTTGTTCGACTAAATCGAGAATAAAAAAGTCAAGAAATTAAGTCAGCAAATAATTGAATAATGTTATTTTATACCCTTGATGCAGGTAGTCAATGAGAATGTCAGTGTTAGAGATGCTGCAGGACAATTGATTTTGTCACAGCTTATCCCTATAGTTAATGCTTCAATAGCCAACACAAAATTATATGCCAGTGCATACTTGGGCAAATCTTCAAATGTCAGTCCCAAGTATTGGCTTGCATTTAGAGCAGTTGTTCCACCTTTGGGTTTTAGCAGCTATGTGATCTCAAGTGATAAACCGGGAGGTTGTTACACTGATCTTTTTTGAAAGTAGTAATTGAGTTGAGCATTCGTACTCGATGTTTTTTAACATTCTGTCACTTGTTAACTCATGCAGCTTCTGTTTTGTCAAAACAATTGTTGTACACATTTGAACGGGGTCAAACCAGTCCTATAGAAATAGGTTCAGGCAGCTTGAAGCTTGTGCACTCTGGAACTAATAGAAAGCTGATGCAATATATTAATAGCAGGAGTTTGGTATGTCCTCAGAAATTTACTCATTTTTCACCCATTTAGCGACGCCTTTTTTATTTTTCATATGCTGTAGTAGTCTTATCATCAGTAACTGGTCTGTAAACTTCCGTTTTGGTGCTGCAAAATAGCGAACATACATGATAGCACTTGTATTTTGTAATGAAGGTAAACATTTCTGTAGAGCAATCATACAGTTATTTCACTGGATATGACAGGAGTGTTGATTTTCAGGTAACATCCCCATGTTATTTAGATTTATCTCCCAAATTGTTGCTTGTGGACTTTATTCAATAATTTCATTTACTTATTGAAGGCTTCAGGGGCGTACGTTTTCCGGCCAAATGGCTCATTTCCAGTGCTTTCTGAAGAGAAGGTATATACATTCCTTTCTAATTTTAGCCTCCGGTTTGAGTAACAATTGCTTGATACCAAAAAATAAATTAACTGATATATTTTTCAGGTTCCACTTACAGTTTTTCGAGGTCCACTCTTTGACGAAGTTCATCAGCTGATTAATTCCTGGATATATCAGGTTCGCAGTGGATTCATTAGTTTATACATCAGATGACATTTATTTTTCATTTCACTTGGGACTTCTATTTCTAAAATGCCTTGACGAACACATTTAAACGAAAATATTGATACCTCTTTTTACACGTACTGATTTTGAAATTAGCTACTAGCAATCCTAACTCAGTTTCTCATGACTAAGTTTCAAGAATCTATGACAAAAACAGTTGGAAATTTAGAAAATCAAATGTGAATCTGCACATTGAAAAAACTAGAGATTTGCAAGAAAGATACAGGCGTATTGTGATTTTTTTTCTATGTTATGTGAACTTTTAATCTGTCTATGCATAGATTACAAGAGTGTACAAGGAGAAGGAACATGCTGAGTTTGAATTTGTGGTAATTCGGTCCTCTTCGTTTATCTCTTTATTTCGTGAAAGTTATCCATCCTTAGTGGTTGGAAACCTACCTAGTTATTCTTTATTTACAGATTGGTCCTATTCCCATTGATGATGGTTTTGGTAAGGAGATTGTAACTCGCATAAAATCCAAAATAGGAAACAACAAAATATTTTATACAGACTCCAACGGGCGTGATTATCTTGAAAGGGTATGTTCCATCCACTAATCTCTCAGTCGCTGATTTTTCTTTTCTAAACCTAAATACTGTTCAGAATATATATCATTATTGTTACAGAAAAAAAATACATTGGTTTTCGTTGACTGTGACATTATCAATGCTTTGATCGATTACCATTCGCTGTTTCTGTTTAGATTCGAGACCACAGAACTGATTGGGACCTTCAAGTGAACCAACCTATTGCAGGAAACTACTATCCAGTATGTTTAGCCTGAATAACCCTTTATACAGTTTTCCTTTTATTTTCGTTCGGGGAAAAATTTATGTGAAAGAATTATGCTATCATATTCTTGCTGCCAACAACATATTAGGTGGTTATCATGCGCAACGTTTTGTCTCCCCTTTAATCTTACAATATGCATATAACGATAATACCAGGGTATTTAACCTGAAAATTTTTATCACGAAATGAAATTTATGTGGTATAAATTTTCCTTTGAGTTATTTTGTTTCGGAGATCCTAACGGAGATAATTCCCGGAGGAATCTAACAGGTCCACACTTTGATGCACGATTGATAAATTTTTTGGAGTTCATTGCTTTCATTGAACACCGAAGAATTATTTATTTATTAGGTTGAGTTACTTCCCTTTCTGTCTTCGCTAATTAGATTCTATTCTTGAAAGAATAGTTGAAATATTTTTTTAACTAGCTAGATCCACTCAGTGCTTGGACTATAATTTTGTTCCTATCAGAGAAGTCAAGGAAACAAAATGCCAAGAAGTTAATGAAATATTGCAACTTAGGAGAGGACCAATTATCTTGTTTAGCTTCATATTACATCCGACTTTCTTTCAGATCAATCTCGGAGCTTACATCAAAGACGAGAACTCGGAGCTCTCAGTTTTGGTGGATAGATCAGTAGGAGGATCTAGTATTGCTGATGGTGAATTGGAGATAATGCTCCACAGGTTCTACTCATTTTATCAGACTCCCGTGCTGTGATTTTTGACCTTCACATAATATTGAGATAGTCACCGGAATGAATCAAGGTGTTACTCTTACCTGTATGCTTATCTTTACTATTGTAACTTGAGATCTTGTTTTATAGGAGATTGCTATATGACGATAGTAGAGGTGTTGCTGAGGCTCTAAATGAAACAGTCTGCGTCGAGGAGAAGTGCTTGGGTTTAACTGTAAGCACTGTCATGATGTTGAAAAAAGCTGAAGTGTATAGTAGAATTTTGGTTGTAAATATTAACTAGCTAATATGAAGTTTAACCAATTAATGAATATCATTCTTAAAAATTTAAGGTAGTTTTCTGGTTTCACTTCAATCGAGAGTACCTACTAAACCAGATCAAATTCTAAACTTCTTGCAGATCCAAGGAAAGTACTACGTCAGGATTGATCCACTTGGAGAGGGATCCAAGTGGCGCCGATCATTTGGACAGGAGATATATTCACCTTTTATTTTAGCTTTCTCTGAGCAGGTAACCTCGGAATCATTCTGTTCTTGTTTCTGTTGAGTCAATATTTATGACTATATTTGTTGGGTTTATCGTTTTTCTCGTGTCCAAAATGCTGCGAAAGTTTTAAAATTTTATTTTGACGTTCAAAATTTTTTTTGGACACTCATATGGTTTAAATTAAATAAACATTTAGAAGATGTTAAAGAATATATCTTTAGTGAATTTTTCACTTGACACCAACTACTCCGGTATTAGTGGATGTAGCTCTTGTTGTAATTCCCTACTTATGTTCTTCAAGTCTCTTTCTTTAATCTTCGAATTAGGTCTTCGATTGGATTACTTGTTCTCTTCTAACTTACACTAGAAAGTCTAGAAGATATTTTGTATTTGAGATCAAGAAGACCAAAATTGGTTCAAAAACTTTTGAGAGCAAAAAAGGACAATGGAGACTTTCTCCTTTTCTTTTTCCCTACAAAAGCTTCGGCCCTCTCCTTTTGTTTTTTTTTTAAAGCTTCGGTGGTGCCTTCTGAAAATAATACATATATTTTATTAATTTAATTTATTGATTGTAATTTCTTTAATTAATCATATTAATTAATTTAATGAATTTCAATAAAATCCTTGACTCATGAGAATGGCACACCACTAATTATCCAATATTATTTTCTTTGTGTGCAAGTTTTTAAGTTATGGTATCATGAATATTTCTATTACATAAATCAATACCATATTTTATAAAAACTTAATGGCTATATTTTAATTCTATTAAAATACAATTCAATTACTAAAGTCCATTTGAACTTTAACAAATTAACATGATGAGCATATACTCTTACAAGCCCACGATCCATGCTCCTATTATATTAATCTCATCATAATCTCGATCGATGATCAAATATTATCGATGTGACAATTTCAACTTGTTTGTTATTATGATGCACACTTTAATTTCAAGATCATCAATGTCTAAATAAGGCAGTTGCGCTCCTTTTGACTGTTTTAGCAGTCATACTTTCAGAAATTTCTATAATCTTTTATAAACTTTATTTATAAGTTTATCGATTGATCTGTTAGAGTATGCCCTGCAAGCCAACGGTTGGCTAGAGAATTTATTGATGAAATAAACAATCTTTATTTTAATATAATTTAACTTTTAATGGTTTCGTTATATTTTATCTGTATACCCATGCAATCAGCATAGATAAAGTCCTTGATTATGTTTTAATAGAAATGAATCCTAATTCGATGTTGAAACTCATTTGTAAACACAACATATTCTAAATTCGTTCCTAGTCGATTCAGCCGCCTAAAACATAGATAAAGGTCGCTTGAGCTCGAGACTAGCATCTGTGATGTTGTGTACTGCGTTTCTTGGTAAGGGCATAGAGATGTCCAAACATGCAGATGGGTAGTCATATGATGATTATACCGAACAACCCTCCCTCGGACTTTTCAAGTGGTTATCATTCATCGAGAGGATAAGTCTGTGGTTATGATTGTACACCATTAGTCCTTATGACCCGAGACAACACTGAGGCTCTATATGCTAGGGTTGTGCTTTAACTCGTTTACCGGCTCCAGGAGAGTCATTAAGTGGCGAGGTTGGGTACAGTTGCGACACATATAGGAGCTAGTGCATTGTAGTCGGGGATTCACCGCTCACCTACGGGTGTGGATATCCTGTGTGATCTGATGAAATAATAGTGCATGGAATCTCTGGTCAGAGTATGAGATGTACGTTAGAGAAGGAGTTCTCAAATAGTACACACGATGCCACTATTATAGTTATCACATAGTTATCGAATTAATATGCAACCCTCGATGAACCAATGGTTGCAGATTCGATCGGGATATATGAGATGAAGGGACCATACTGTACGTTAATTATAATCGACTGGTTCTTGCAGGCACTATCAGTGATACTTAGGGGATCATGGGGCGATGCTACTAGACGCTCTTACCATGATCCGATGGGTGCAATCAGAAATGAGTTCTGACATTCTTGATCAAGGTGTTGATGCAAAGAATGGAGCTAACGGGGTAAGCCCGAATAAAGAATTATGTCCCGAATCACAAAGAGTTGTGAACTCATGGCTAGCTGTATCCCTGAACCATTGAGGGTCACACAAGCACTGAATCGTTTGTTCCCGTTGAGAATATAAATTCAAGGAGTTGAATTTATATTATGATATAGTAAATTCAAGGAGTTGAATTTATGATAATTAAATTTTGAGAAAATAAATTCAAAGAGTTGAATTTATGAGTTAGTAAATTCAAGAAGTTGAATTTATGAAATTTGGAGAGAATAAATTCAAGGAGTTGAATTTATAAAATTTGATAATTTAATTTATTAAACTCAAATGTTGGGTTTATTAGATATTAAATTTTGGAGGTGACATAAATTCAAGGAGTTGAATTTATAAATTAAATAATAAATTCAAATGTTGAATTTATAATGATTTAATTTATTAAACTCAAAAGTTGAGTTTATTGAATATTATACTTTGGAGGTGATAAATTCAAGGAGTTGAATTTATAATTTAAATATTAAATTCAAATGTTGAATTTATAAGGGATTTAAATTAAATGTAATGGGTATATGTATAATGGACTTGTAGTAGTACAAGACCAACATACATATTATTAAGGTTCTTAATTGAACTTTAAAATATTAATTAATTAATTAACTAGTTGGGTTAGAATAATTAATTGATTAAGCTCATTAAGTTTTTAATTTATTAATGGGCTCTAAGCTTATATATATATGTGTCTTAAGCTTAAGGTTAATTATTATTCATTTACAATTTTTGAAAAACCCTAGCCTCCCTCTCCATGGTGATTTTCGAAAATCACTCTCTTCTCTCCCTCAATATTTCGGCCACTTCTTTTGAAGGAAAACTTTGAGCCGTCTCTCGTTCTCAATCTCCAACGTAAAAACTTCTTCCATATTTTCTAGTGCAAATTGGAAGAGGAATAGATCATCCAGTCGTGGACCTAATTAGAAAGAAAGAAAGGAGTCTCATGAAGAAAGTTCGTAAGGATTCATCAAGAGCTAATCCGTTTATACCGGATTAGTTGGAGCCAAGTGATTTAATTCACTAAAGGTATATTACTAAACATCCTATGTATGTTTATTTATTAAAATCATACGAGCGCCCAAAACAAAACATATTTTGATTGTCAAAATAAATAAAAAATTTAAAACTTCCGCTGCGTTTGGCGTGTAGAAAATCGGGATCCAACATGATCATATCAAACTTATTTCTTATAAATCCAACTAATTGAATTTATTATCTCAACGAGAACAAGTAAACCAGTGCTTGTGTAACCCTCAATGGTTCAGGGATACAGCTAGCTGTGGATTCACAACTCTTTGTGATTCAAGATAATTTCCTATATTCGGATGCACCAACATTTGATCATGAGAATATCAGAAACCATTTTCTGATTAAACTCATCGAATCATGGTAAGAGCGTCTAGTAGCATGGCCCCATGATTCCCTAGGTATCACTGATAGTGCCTGCAAGAATCAGTCGGTTATGATTAACGTACAGTACGGTCCTTTCATTTCATATATACTGATCGAATCTGCAACCATTGATTCATCGAAGGTTGCATATTAGATTCGATAGCTATGTGATACAATCATGAAACATTAATAGTGTCATCGCATGTACAACTAGAGAACTCTTTCCCTAATGTACATCCCACACTCTGGCCAGAGATTTCATGCATTATTATTTCGTTAGATCACATAGGATGTCATCACCCGTAGGGGAGCGGTGAATTCCCGACTACAATGCACGGGCTCCTACATATGTCGCAATTGCACCCAACCTCGCCACTCTCGCGGAATCGGTAAACGAGTCAAAGCACAATCCTAGTATGTAGAGCTTCAGTGTTGTCCCGGGTCGTAAAGGCTAATCATGTACAATATAACCACAGATTTTTCCTCTCGATAAATGATAACCACTTGGAAAGTTCGAGGGAGGGTTGTTCCGTACAATCATCGTATGATTATCCATCTGCATGATTGAACATCTCTATGCTCTTACCATGAAACACGGTACACAACATCACATTTGTCAGTCTCAAACTCAAGCGGTCCTTGATCTTTATTTTTAGGTTGCTGAACCGACTAGTAACAAATTTAGAATATTCAATGTTTACAAATGAGTTTCAAGATCGAATTATGATTCATTTGTATTAAAGTATTATCAAAGATTTTATCTATATTGATTGCATGCGTATACAGATAAAGTAAAATTAAATCATAAAAAGTTAAATTATATTAAAATAAAGATTGTTTATTACACTTGAGTCAATAAATTCCACAGTCAACCGTTGGCTTGCAGGACATCTACTCTAACAATATTTCCTTTTAACATATCGCAGGATGACGAGTGGACGAATTTCCTAACACCTACCTTTTCAGCAGTGGATCCTTCTTACAGTCTTCCTAATAATGTTGCTATAATAACTCTCCAGGTAGTTCTTCTCACAAATATGATGACTAAAGATTTTTTGTTTGTGTATATATGCCGGGGGGCCCATTGGACCCCACGATGGGTACTATGCAATATTTACCGTTGTTAAACTCTTCTGGTGCTCAGGAGCTTGAAAATGGAAATGTTCTCTTTCGGTTGGCGCACTTGTACGAGGTTGTCATTCTTAAATCATTCAAGAATCTTTGTCATTCTCTCAACTCGACTCTAGAAACTATTTTCTACGGTCGTCTTAGTTTTTCTTCCTTATTTTTGTTATCTTGTCATAGGTTGGAGAGGACAAGGACTTTTCGGTGATGGCAACCGTGGACTTGAAGAGAGTTTTTGCTAACAAGAAGGTGAGACAAACAACATAAACTTTAACTCATGTCAATTATTGTATTCAACCCCATACAAACATTTAGCAGATTGTATTGAGTCTTATGACCTTATCAGATAAACAAAGTCAAGGAAATGAGTCTCTCAGCCAACCAAGAAAGAGAAGAAATGGAGAAAAAGAGGTTATCCTGGAAAGTGGAAGGCTCCAATATAAACCAAGGCACAGTATTGAGAGGGGGTCCTGTGGATCCTGTGAAGTTAGTGGTAGAACTTAGCCCAATGGAAATTCGAACATTCATAATTGAATTCAACTTAAATCTATCTGAAAGTTGAGAGATAAGGTAAGTTGCTATTGCTAAAGTGTTTGGCAAATTTTGAACTCGTGAATCGATTTGATTATTACCATGTTTTCTTCTAACTGAGCTCATATTTAAGGAAACACTCTCAGTTTCTGATCACCAAGGTTGTTCAATAAGAAGGGCTTGGATAATGGGGTCACCTGTTCGAGCATCTAAACGTGAATATTGAAGGCTGCTAGCTACTGTTGTTGCTGCTGCTCGTCGGCGTAAAATGGGGTCTTTTTTCGGTAATGTTACTGTCTATAGTCAATTTCAGTGTTTTCCTTGATGTTCTCTTCGACGAACCGAAACTTAAAAATCAATGGGCTTGTGAATGATAATAAAATCAGGTCAAGATTTTATATTAATGGGAATACTTTGATTTTGATGAGTATGCCAATTGTCTTGGTCGGCTGTTCGTAGTCCACGCAAAACTGGAACCCGTTGGCGACGAAAAAACAGAAATTCCCTATCTGTTGTTTTATGATTTATACAAATATAACACTCGGGGATTTCAAGGATGGATTTGCTATCCTAAAAATGTTGTGTTTGACATCATCTGTGTGATAAAATGTTTCTCTGTAGATCCCATGGTGAAAGATCTTGACACACAAGATAACTTTGTATTTATATGGCAAGACATGAAAAAGACCATAATTCCCCAACTGCCCAATCGAATTGATCAAACCTACATAATTGCAGAACCCAACATTATTTCAAAAAAAACTATCATGGGTCACATCCTACACCTTGAAGGATTAATACTCTACTCCAATGAGTTCTTGCAATCTGAAAATGATGTGTTCTCATTTTCATTTCGGGATTTTTAATGGTTTCGGAGTCTCACGGGTCTTACACCAATTATTTCATTTTTTAATCATGCGATTTTTCATTGTTTATATACTTGAATATTAATTATGAGAATCATACCATTAGTATTAAAATAATTATTCCATAGTTATTGTATGAAATTGGCTAACAGCAAGTAAATAGTCTTTAAAAATAGTAATAAATAAATTTATTGTAGTGATATTTTGTTTGAAATCGATAGTCAGCCACATTATGTAAAACAAAAAAAGTACAAAATATTAAAGAATAAATAAGAACAATAAGATTTTTATAACTTCATCTATGGCTTCGTTGGTTATCACAAAAGATTGATTTTTCTTGATATACTTAAATATTGATTTTTGAGAATGTTATAAATTTATTTGATAATTATTATAGGAGTTTATTTACATGCATTTTATATTATGTGTATTATTTTATTTAATAATTATTGTAGGAGTTACAAATGGAAAAACCTATCAACAAAAAAAAAATACGCAAAAAAAACGTGGAATTTACTAGTGAAACACGATCTTTAATTCACTCTAGATATTTTTTGGTTCATACTTTATAGATACCAAAGCAATTGTGAAGACCCAAACTCACCTATGCAAAGCCATGAAGGGCTTATCATGTCAAGCCATGAAATTTGAAAATTTAAAAACATGCAGATTCAACCAAGCATTGAAATCTCATTCAAAAAACCATGAATCTCTAAACTGTCAAGTCATATTAGTGTCTTGTCAAAGCCGAATTTGAACAGCATGTGGTCAACCTGTAACATTCTTTTTAATGGTGTTTAAGGTCATTGAAGAGGTCATAAACATGACTGAAAACTGTGTGTAATCCTCTCTTGTTCTAACCTATAAATACCCCCCAAGAGTTGAAGGAAACCACACCAAAACAAAGCACAAAGCTGTCCATTTTCGAGCTCTCCAGCTACTATTCTCAAGCCTCGGTTTACCTCCATCTTACCCACATTTTGTCCCAAATTTTGAGCAGAAGTTGCCGCTCAAGTACTGCCATTATCCGAAATCCCTTCAGCTTGTTCGAAATCCCAGCAACATGCTTTGGATTTGCAGTAATCAAACAAGTCAAACTTTGTCCAGAAACTTTAGCCGTTTGTTCGATTCTTTGGAGAAACCTTTGTTCGATTTTCCAGAATTATTTTCGAACCAGATTGCTATCTAGATACCTTGTTCATTTACTCGAAATTCCAACTACAAGTTGCTGCCAAGATTCTTTCCGATTTCAAACTGGAAAGAGTGCTAACTATCTTCAATTTTCAGCAAGCAATTTGAGTAAGGCTCTGCTTTGTATTGTTTGTTTTCGAAGTAAGTCGCGAGCAGATTTTGAACCAAGTTTTGTACGAGTTCGAGCGGAGTTCCTCTGCAAGTTCCTCATGTTTTAATCCAAGAAAGAGAAAAGTAAGTGGGGTTTTTTTTAATATCATTTCTATTAAATTTGCACACTTAATCTATGTAAGTGGGCTTTTGAATATATAAAAATTTGGCACACTTATATTTCTTTTCAAGTGTTTTTTTTTTATGAATAATGCTTATATATAATTTACACACTTATAATTCTTTTAAGTGTGTTCTTTATAAATCTATTAAATATAAATTGCACACTTATAATTCTTTTAAGTGGGCTTAGTAACTTTTTTTAAAAAAATAATGATAATTTACATATGTCTTTGAAAATTCGATCGATATAATGTATTTGTTTCTATTATTATGAAAATCATTGAACAGTTTGTTATTTGATATTAGTTATAATATTTGAAAGCATGTTTGAAACATTTGAAATGCACTGTAATGATTCGAATTAGAAATGACAAGGAAATTTTATATTTGGTATGTTTTGTTTAGGCTCTGATGCCCTATGATATAATAATCGTTCATTTGGCCTCACCTTTTAGAGGAGTAACATATAAGAGACTGATCAGTAAACCATGAAAATGTGATGATTTTCAGTGTTATTTTGTATTTTGTTCATATTCGATTCAACATGCTTATTATTGAAATTATAATGATGTATTTGTATATTTATAACATTGATTGATATTGATATTTGTTATGCATGATCGACCTCATATTTACTGAGTATTTCCTCAAATACACATCCCTTACATTCTCACCCCAAATAAGAACGAGGAAAAAATCGAAGATAAAAAGAACAAAAATATTTGTGAGGATGGTGATGAAGCCAATCCAATTCAAGACCAGTCTGGTTATTCTATCTTTTAGTTATATATATTATCATATTTTATGCTTCCGCATTTCGTTTTAATCGCATTGTAAAGACGATTATTTATTTATTTATGAAATAGACTGGTTATTTTGATTACTAGAGGCTTGTTGTTTTACAATTTTGTGATTGTTAAACAAGTTAGTGTCGACCATCCCCGGTTTCGGGGTGCGACAACAATGCTGCCAAACCTATCATATTCACAATAAATGAGATGCATGAATTTATCGTTCGATGATTATTGATTTTTTATATAGCCGAAAATGTAAATATACAATTTTTTAATCTGATAACTGAAAATGTAAAATTACAATTTAAAAAAAATTGTAAAAAAAAAAAAAGCATAACTGTAAAAATGAGCAGAAGAACAAGAAAGGATCAATGGATAAGCCTCGATGAAGAAACATGCAACTCTGGGACGGACCTATGCTTGGCCCGTCCTTGGCTGTAGCCCAACCCAATTTTCTTTTACAAGGAGTTACAGAGATTTGATTCAATTCTATTTTTTTTTTTTTTGGTAAATATATATAGAGATTTAAGCACAGTCTAATTTTTTTAAAAGATATCACGGTGTAAATAACTCATAAAAGTTAATATCTAGAATACTTATTTAACTTTCACTGTGAATAAATGTTGATTTTCGATATTTCAAAGGGGGTTTGGTGCAAATAACTCATAAAAATGATAGATTTATTTTATCAATTCTTTTATTTAATATAATTTAATTTTGAAAGTACATTTAAAATATATTAAAAATAGTTTTAAAATGTAAATTTTGAATCTAAGTGAAACTTGTCTTATATTACACCGATTATATATTAATTTAAATAATATATAAATTTTGAAAAAAGATATTGATTAAACTTCTTTTTTGAAAATTAACTCTCCTATTTCGAATACGCTAGGAACAATAGGTTTTTTTTTAAATATATATCAAAGTCATTTTGCTAACTATTTTCATATTAATATCTCATATTTGATATAATATATTATAATCAACTTTAATTTTTGGATCTGTCCCTTATGCAACTGAAAATTCAATTCCACATCTACGTAATAGCTTTTGTTAATAACTGCTAAGCAATGTGTTAATCCTCGTTCGACAAAATATCCTCGATCCAAATTGTTAGAAATATCCAATTCATGACCTTGTTATTAATCTGAATATTTATGGATTCACCAAAAATTATAAATAATTATAATACTTAAATTTACATCTACCATAAACGTCACATTTTAATAGTAGTTCGTTTCACAACAGTTCCGCTTTGGATGATTACATGAATATTTACATAAACTTAACATGAAGCATGTGCTATGCACATAAATAAATTATATAATAACAATTAAAATTTTGAATTTCTGAAAAAATATTGAATCATTTTATTATTTATTTGGGTTTAATATCTTATTTTATTAGACGAATAAATTAATTAAAAACTTATATAACTTAATTTCAAAACTTTTTCTGAAATTAAAATTCGAACCGTTGATTTTATATTATAAAATAGATTATAATGAGCATGATATATGACAAAATAAACTGAAACAAATTTTAAATATAGATAAATAAAAAAAGGTATTTTTTATTTGTTGAATTAGTTATTTGTGTTAGATATGAATTTTATTGTGGCGATGAAAACTAAAACCAGTAGACCAGCAGACCAGAACAACAGAATAGATTATCAGTAGCTGCTGCTCTAGTAAAACTAAACCAGTAGAAAAAGGATAACAATACAAACCAGTAGAGAATGTCTTCTAACGTTGCTATCTTAATTGTTACCGTTAAAGAGTTCCTAGTACTAGTATTAATTGCAGCATTAAATACTATACGGAGTCATTTAATGCATATTACCCAATTAAGTATAAAACAAGACTGATTGTTTTATAGCTTTTCTGCAGGAACCCATTTCGGTAATAAAGCTGATTGTATCAGTTATCTGAAGACTTCTCTGATTGTGAACGTTGAACTCAGTCGATTATATATACTTGGATCAAATCCTTATTAAAAAGACACTTCGCATAATATCATTTTCAAGGAACAAAGCTACTCTCTTATCAAACGAATATCAGTTTTCCTTGAGCATTTTAAAAGTTCAACACAAAGAAAAGTAGCACACACTTCATAGCTTATATCTGATCTTTTGTAGATCATCTTGTGCTACTAATTCTTACACTCTTCACGATCTTTACTGCACTAATATTTTATCAGAAGAGTCTGTAATCTGAAAAGAGTCTTTTCAGAACTTTGTGTTTCGCATATTTGTGAGTTGAGAAACTAAGAGTTTCAGTAGGCTGAGGTGTAAGTCCTTCTGAAGTGGGTGTGTACAAGTGTTGTACTGTAATATCCAAAGTCTTTTAGTTATACCTTCTGGAAACAGAAGAAGGGGAGACGTAGAAGAGTTTATCTTCGAACTTCCATAAACAACTGATGTCTACTGCTTTATTGTTGTTTCAACTACTTTATCAGATTGTTTCCGCACGTTCTACTGTAATCAGGTGAAAGTATTCGCACAAGATCAACTACTATCCTTAACAGGATTTTAGTACCTCATCAGAACGAAAAACGAGTAGAGTTTATTCACCCCCCCTCTAAACTCAAGTTCGATCCTCAACAATTGGTATCAGAGCAGGTTATTCTTGTTTGTGAAAAACTACAACAAATGGCACACTTCAGCAAGATCTCTATGTTCTCTAAGGAAGATTTTGACGACTGGAAGATAAGAATGCAAGCTCATCTTGCAGCACAAGATGATGACATGTGGTATGTCATCACAGATGGTCCATTGAAAATCTTAAAGCCTAACACAGCTATTGATGTTACTGACGGTGCACCACATATGGTCGAAAAGGCAAGAAGTGAATGGACCAGTGAAGATAAGAAGAAGGCCAATCTTGATAATGTGGCGAAGGATATACTGTATAAAACTCTTGACAAGAACACTTTCAGCAAGATAAAAATGTGCTCTACTGCAAAGGATATTTGGGAAAAGCTCATCCAGATATGTGAAGGAAATGAGCAAACAAAAGAAAATAAACTGTCTGTAGCAATGCAGAAGTTTGAAAATCTGAAAATGAGAGCTGGTGAAACTCTAAATGAGTTTGATGAAAGATTCAGTAGCTTGGTCAATGAGCTAGCTGCTCTGGGTAAAGAGCATAGCAACAGAGAAATAGCCCTCAAGGTGATGAGAGCCTTACCCAGAGAATGGGATGTTAAAACAATGGCTATGAGAGTATCCAAAGATTTGAACAAATTGGAACTGCACGACTTATTTGCAGATCTAAAGGCCTACGAGTTCGAATTGGAAGTGAGAAGTAGAGAAGAGCCTTCAAGCTTACCCACCAAGGCTCTTGCTGCTACTGCTACTGCTTTTACTGCTACTGCCTCGACCTCCTCTACTGCTGCTGCAGTTGTACCTCAGGCATCACCTGCCGTGATCATTGAAAATACAATGGAGAAGACTGCTGAACAAATCAGTAGTGATGCTATGTCCTTATTTGTAAAGAAATTCTCCAGGTTTATGAAGAAAAACCATCGAACCTATCAAGGTCCCAATCGCAACTTCAAGAAAGATTCACCATCTGGTGATATGGGATGCTTCAACTGTGGAAAGATAGGTCACTTCATTGCTGATTGTCCTAAACCAAAGAAGGATGATCAAAAGAGAAATGATGACGAAAGGAATGACAAAAGGTCCAGAAGAGATCGAAAAGCGATGATTGCCGAAGAAAGCAAATCTAAGTGGGCGGACTCTAGTTCTGAGTCATCTGACTCAGAAAGTCATTCCAGTGACAGTGATGCAGAAGAAGTCAAATGTCTAATGGCAGACAATGACTCAACCTCGACATCTGGAGAGGTATTTGATTTTGACTCTAGTGAATTTACACGAAATGACTTGATTGATGCACTGCATGAAATGATAAAAGAGTATTCCAGACTTTCTCAATCATTTGAAGAAGTTAAGATTGAAAATCAGAACTTAAAAAATCAGAACAGTAAGTTAACTTGCTTGCAAGTAGACAGCTGCAATGATTTACAAGTTAAGATGAGTAAATTAATAACTGAGAATGAAAGAGCCAAAGCAGATTACCAGAAAGTGCTTTCTGAAAACCAGAAGTTGTCGCTACTGGTAAATGCTTGGAACAAGTCTTCTGTTTCATTGGAAAATATGCAAGAATTACAAAAACAGTCAGGAGATAGGAGTGGTCTCGGTTTTTGTAATAATGAAGGCACTTCTGAAACGAATACTAAGCCAACATTGAATATGTGCAAAGGGAAATACATTCACTTTGTGAAATCCAGTGTGATACAGGAACCAGAAGTACCTACTGCTTCAGTTGAAAGGAATGTAAATCTGACGAACAGAAGAATGCACTATGGTCTGGGTTACGTTAAACCTAAGGAAAAAGCTGACCAGAGTTCTAGATTCAGAAAAGAATTCAACTCTGGAAGACAACATTCTATGAAGGTTAAAAACTACCAGTACTACAACTCTAAACCTGTTCAGAAGAGATACAGACTGGAAAACAGAAACAGAAGGGAAGAACAACATTTTGGTATGCATACTGTTAGAAATAACAGACCTTCTGTTGCACACACATCTTTGGATACCCGAAGTACAAGGTCACCAAGAATTGTACAAATGTGGGTTCCCAAAGGACTGATAAAGCTTGGACCCAAATAGATTTGGGTACCAGTTACTAAAATTTTTGTTTGCAGGAACAGCAAAAGGAAGCAGAAATCAGTAACTCTACATGTATCTGGACAGTGGTTGTTCCAGACACATGACTGGACAAAGAAACCTACTTTCCGAGATAGTGAGCTGTACTGGACCAAAGATAACTTTTGGAGACAACTCAAAAGGTAAAACCATGGGTAAGAGTAAGATTATCCATGGTAATATAACTATTAGTGATGTGTTATTAGTTGACAATCTTTGTTACAATCTTATCAGCATTAGCCAACTATGTGATAATGGGTATTCTGTGGCTTTTCAAAAGCATTCATGTATAGTTATAGATTCTGCTGGAACTACTGTGTTAACAGAAAAAAGAGAAGGCAATACTTACAGAGTCTCTCGGAACTCAAATCATGTTTATACTCCTACATGCTTAGTTACTTCTCTTAGCAATAAACATTGGCTATGGCACAAGAAACTGAATCATCTGAATTTCAAGTCAATCAATTATCTCAAGAAGCAGAATATAGTCGATGGATTACATGACATTAATTTCGTTAAAAATCACGTTTGTTCTGCTTGTCAGCTTGGGAAACAGATAAGATCCAGCTTCAAGACCAAAGATAGCAAATCAACTTCAAGATGTCTGGAACTACTGCATATGGATCTATTTGGTCCTATCCCCATCATGAGCTTAAGGGGAATGAAATATACTCTTGTTGTTATTGATGATTTTTCTAGATTCACGTGGGTAATCTTTCACACAGGAAAAGATCAAACCAGTAGTCTCTTGATCAAGCTTCTGAAAAGGATTCAAAATGAAAAATCTTCTACCATCATTAAAATCAGAAGTGATCGGGGTACTGAATTCACTAACAAGTATCTTGAGTTATATTTGAATAAGCAGGGAATTCATCATGAATATTCAGCTGCCAGAACTCCTCAACAAAACGGAGTGGCTGAGAGAAGAAATAGAACTCTAAAAGAAGCAGCTAGAACAATGCTAGCAGATGCAGACATTTCTCAGCGCTTCTGGGCTGAAGCTATCAATACTACTTGTTACACGCAAAACAGATCTATGGTCAACAAAAGACACAACCAGACTCCGTATGAAATATGGAAAGGGAAGAAGCCCAATGTATCTTATTTTCATGTGTTTGGTTGCAAATGTTTTGTACTAAATAATGGCAAAAATCATTTGACGGCATTTGACTCAAAATCAGATGCTGGAATATTTCTTGGTTACTCTGCTGTAAGCAGAGCCTTTAGAATCTTCAACAATAGAACTCTTAATGTTGAAGAATCAATTCATGTTGTCTTCGATGAAGACAGCAGTGCTGAAATTTCTAACATATCTGATTTAAGTAACAGGTTAGACAGGATTCACTTGGAAATCGACAGTGAAGATGATGTAGAAGCAAATACCAAGGATCTTCAAAATCCAGAACCAGACATTCCTATAGTGGAACCAGAAGCACAGACTCTGGATCTACCAATACCAGCAGAAGATGCTCAAGAACCTACTACTGGTTCTGTAGAAGACAATCTTAACATATCAAATCAGGAAGATGTCCACTCAAATCCGTTTATCTGGAGAAAATCTCATCCTCCATCATTGGTTATTGGTAATCCAGCAGCGCCGTTGAGAACCAGAAGGCAAATGCTTAATGAATACATGCATGCTGCTTTTATATCTCAGGATGAACCAAAGAAGATTGAAGAAGCTCTTCTGGATCCTAGTTGGATTGAAGCCATGCAAGAGGAGCTGAATCAATTCAAACGTAATGAAGTGTGGTTTCTAGTACCTAGACCATCTCATCAAGCTGTCATTGGAACTCGGTGGGTATTCAGAAACAAACTCAATGAAGAAGGCACAGTGGTGAGAAATAAAGCTAGATTGGTAGCTCAAGGCTTCAGACAAGAAGAAGGCATAGACTTTGATGAGACTTATGCACCAGTAGCAAGGCTCGAAGCAATCAGAATATTCTTAGCCTTTGATGCTTTCAAGAATTTCAAAGTATATCAAATGGATGTGAAAAGTGCTTTTCTAAATGGTCTTTTACAAGAAGAAGTATACGTCGAACAACCTCCAGGTTTTATCGATCATTTCTCTCCGCATCATGTATTTAAATTACACAAAGCATTATATGGTCTAAAACAGGCACCTAGAGCTTGGTATGACACTTTATCACAATTTCTTATTGATCATGATTTCACCATCGGAGCAGTAGATAAAACTTTATTTACTTTAGTCAAGAATAAGCACATTCTTTTAGTACAGATCTATGTTGATGATATTATTTTTGGGTCAACTAACCCCACATTATGTGCAAAGTTTGGAAAATTGATGCAGGATAAATTTGAAATGAGTATGATGGGAGAATTAAAATTCTTCCTAGGATTACAGATTAAGTAATCAGAGACTGGAATCTTTATAAATCAAGCCAAGTACACCAAGGAGCTTCTGAAAAAGTTTGGAATGGAAGCATGCTCTGCTGCTTCTACTCCAATGAGCTCATCTATTAAGCTTGATAAAGATGAAAGTGGTATTTCAGTAGAGGTAACTCAGTATCGAGGTCTTATTGGTTCTTTATTATATTTAACTGCCAGTAGACCAGATATCATGTTTGCTGTTTGCATTTGTGCTCGATTTCAATCTAACCCCAAACAATCTCATTATATTGCTGCTAAGCGTATTTTGAAGTACTTGAAAGGAACTCAAAACGTCGGCTTATGGTATCCCAATGATTCATCGTTAAATCTTATTGGATATTCAGATGCTGATTATGCAGGTTGCAAACTAGACCGAAAAAGGACAAGTGGTTTTTGTCAATTTCTTGGTGATAGGCTGATATCCTGGTTTAGCAAGAAACAGACTTCCATAGCCACATCTACTGCAGAAGCAGAATATCTGATTATTTCGAAGAAACGATTGATTATTTCGACGGATTCCGATAAAACAGCATCAGAAGAATCTGCTGCTGCTGTTCGACCAACAGTACCGACCCCAGCCAAGAAGAAACCGCGCACCATTCTCAAGATGAAAAAGACAGCAGCACTGTCTGAGATTGAGAAAGTACCTATTCGACAGGTATTTCCAGAAGCGGTTCCTTCTGTTCGATCGACTGTTTCCTCAACTGCACTCGCTACTGCGTCCATCTCAGCACCTTCTTCTGCTACTGCTTTTAAGCCATCATCTGGAATCGTTATTCGGGAACAGGCAAGCGGGTCTTCTGCTTTCCGACCTATTGCGCCCATTTCATCTACTGACAAAGGGAAAGGGAAAATGATTGAAGAACCACCTACTTTTGGTCACCAGACCACTGTCATTATCGGCGTTGACCTTCATCTAGCAGAGATTGAGACCTCTGTAAACGAGGACATAAAATTCTTTGATGAATGGCATACTTTCCGACTGTTCCACTCTTTTGACTACTTCAAAACAAGAGGGAATTACAGCAAGTTGATGAATGCAGAAAGGAAGACTTTTCGGCTGGCAAAAACAGAGAATGTCATCGAGGCCTTGCGCAGACGGAACTTCATCCTCGATCAACTAAAATGTCAGAAATTAGAATCAGTTTTGAAATTTCTTCAATCGAATTTTGATCCTGCCGTTCCTACTGCTGTTCAGGATCAAAATGTTATTTTAATTCTATCTGACAGATTAAAACAGATGAATGAGCAACTTCTTGCTCAAGAACAATGCTTTGGAGAGCCTACTGCTTATCATGTTGGCCTTGTCCCGATCTTTCAGCAGAATTAGACAGTTGAGGAAAGGACTACCGCCTCCCCAAAGGCTGCTGCTCTTAGTACTCCTGCATCTCCGACTAGGCCCATTCAGTCCTCATCACTATTTTCTGTACATGAACTGGCTTCAGTTGAGGAAGTCATTGAATCAATTGTCCCTACTATCTCTACCACTTTAGAATTGCCGGCTTCTGGATCTCCTACCCCAGGGCAACAAGCAGCAGAACCAGATACTACTTCTTTACTGCCGAACTTAGAGTTGTTTTCTGCTGCACATCAAGCAGAAATGACCGTTCTTCTGGAACAGCCCTCTGCACCTTCTATTGAAGCATCTTCAGTTGCACAGGCTGCTACTGTACCTATGGAAGAAGTTTTGGCCTCTGACTTGGCTATTCCTACTGAAGATACTACTCTTCCTCTGGTTGCTGTTGAGCCTACTGTTTCTACACTTCCAGCAGACAGCAGAGCAGACCCTGTTCCTTCTACTACTTTAATAGATGCTCCTCATGTTTCTACTGCGTTGACTGTGTCCCTCCCTGTTTTGACTGCGACAACTTCTCGTCTTTCTGAGATCAAACAACGCATTCTTGAACGAACCCCTTCCCGGGAATCAGATGCATTCAACCTCGAACATCAGATTCAATGTCTACAAACCGACCTCAACAACATTTCTGATTTAGTAAAACGTGAAAGGGGATCGTTTTACGGTGTTCAAAATCGCAACGGAAGCACAAAATTTCTTTTGATTCATAAAACCGAAATTTTGGTATAAATTTTTCAAAATTGAACACCATGTACTAGTTGTGCAAACATATACAAAAATCTCAACTTTCAAGCATAGGGTGTTGAGAAAATTACCTATCAATCTCAAAGATTGATTGTGGCTCCAACTAAGGTGTAAACACCTTAGCTCTTGAAGGTAGACAATCTACAAGCTTCACCTTTCTTTTTTTGGACTCCTTTCTTCCAATCAAGCCCACCACTAACTAGCTAGAACCCTTCTTATTTTGCACTAGAAATATAAGAAGATTATTCAAAGAGAAGTGATTTCTTTCCTCAACAATTGAAGAAGAAAATTGAGAGAAAAACTTGGAGAAAAATGTGAATAGTAACTCGGCCACTATTCATGCTAGGAGAGAAGGAGAGACATTTTTTTGGTTGTGGGAAAAGTTGTTCCAAAAAGTTGCATGCCATGCCTTGAAAACACAAAAAGTAGTCTCCCAACCTTTCACCTCCCATGCATGCATATTATATGGTTTTTAATCAAATTAAAACCTTGGACTAAATTTTAATTATCTCAAACATATTTGAGACTAATTAAACATTACTTGAATTTACCCAAGTCCCACTAGTTAAATAATTATTTTAATTGAGCTCTTCAAGACTCAATATAATTTAATTAATTCAACACTTGAATTAATTTAATTATTTGGATTCTACTAGGCTCACTAGTGTTTAATTAATTCAACACTTGAATTAATTTAATTTAGTCCATAATAATGTTTATAAAAATCACAATTTTCAATTACATTATTCACTTGGCCAATTTTAATTTAGGAACACTTCCTTAAATTAAAATTTACATTTCTCTCATAGAAGTCATACTTCTATTTTTCTTTACACTTATAAACTCATTTATAAGTCGTTCAACACATTAAACTAATTTCTCCTTTATAGAAGTCATACTTCTAATTTTCCTCACGCTTATAAACTCCTTTATAAGCCGTTCAACACATTGAACTATTTTTACTTCTCAACGGGATCTAGAAAGCTAGTACTTGTGTGGCCCTCAATGGTTCATTGATACAACTAGCCGTGGGTTCACATCTCTATGTGATTCGGACTAAACATGTCCTTATATGAGCATACCCCAATTGCTCCATTCTTATTTATCAACACCTTGATAATAAGAACGTCAGAACTCAAGTCTGATAGTACCCAACCAATCACGTTAAACGCCTAGCAGCATCGCTTACGTGATTCCCTAGGTATCACATGATAGTGCCTGCAAGAACCATTCAATTATGGTTAGCGTACAGTACGGTCCCTTCAACTCATATATCCCGATCGATTCGACAACCATTGGTTTATCGAGAGTTGTCAATGAATCGATACTATGTGTCATGTCGTAGTTGCATCGATGGTGTAATCTATGAAACCCTTTCATAATTACCACCATACTCTGGCCAGAGATTTCGATCTACATACACATGATAACACATAGGATATCCATACCCGAAGGTAAGCGGTGAATCCCCGACTACAATGCATCGACTCCTATGTGTTTCGACAGAACACCCAACCTTGCCACCTGATGACCCCATAAGAGTCGGTAAACAAGTCAAAGTGTAATTCTAGCACATAGAGTCTCAATGTTGTCCCGGGTCATAAGGACTAATTCTGTACAACCATAAACTAGGACATTTCCACTCGATAAGTGAGAACCACTTGGAAAGTCCTTTTATGGAAGGTTGTTCAGTGCACTCTACAAGGAGCACCTATCTGCATGTTCGGACATCACAATGTCCCCTACCAATGAAACATGGTACTCACATCGCAGATACTAGTCTCGAACTCTAGCGGCCTATATCCTTCTTAGTGGCGGCTGAATCGACTAGGAACCGTTTAGAATATACAGTATTACAAATATGAGTTTCATGATACTCATCATATGAGCATCTCATATTCTTTCTACTATTTGTATATTCAAGGGCTTTATCTATGCAACTAGCATGGGTATACAGATAAAGATGTGCCATAATAATAATCTCAAACATTATTAAAATAAATATTGCTTATACATAGAGTTTCATTGTGAACACTCGGCCAACACTTGGCTCGACGGACACCTACTCTAACAATCTCCCACTTGCACTAGAGCCAACTACCCATATGCTTTAAACCCATTGATTCGCGATGCTTGTCGAATAATGGTCCAGGTAAAGGCGTAGCTAGTGGATCAACAACATTATCGGCGGAGCCGACTTTGTCAAAAGACACTTCTCCTCTTTCCACAATCTCTCCGAGGAAGTGGTACTTTCTCAATACTAGTTTGGATTTCTGATGAGACCTAGGCTCCTTTGCTTGAGCTATAGCTCCCGTGTTGTCACACAACACCGGGACAGGAGCAACTCCATTAGGAATGACGCCCAACTCTTTGACGAAATTCCTTATCCAAACAGCCTCCCTTGCTGCATCTGATGCAGCAATGTATTCGGCCTCTGTGCTGGAATCCGTAGTATTGTCTCGTTTGGAACTCTTCCAAGAGACAGCAGCACCATAGAGCATGAATACAAAACCAGAGGTTGACTTCGAGTCATCGATATCGCTTTGGAAGCTAGAGTCGGTATAGCCTTCCAATTTTAGTTCTCCACCCCATAGACCAAGAACAATTTATTGGTCCTTCTCAACTACTTGAGGATGTCTTTCACAGCTTTCCAGTGTGGAAGACCAGGGTTCGATTGATATCTACTCACTACACTTAGTGCGAAAGCCACGTCAAGACGTGTAGATATCATCCCATACATGATGCTACCAATTGCCGAAGCATACGGAATGCGTGTCATCGCCACTATCTCTGCATCAGTCTTGGGAGACAGACTTGGATAGGGACACGCCATGACACATTGGTAGATGTCCTCCCTTGGACTCATCCATCGAGAACGGCTTCACGATGGTATCAATGTATGTGGACTGGGTGAGACCAAGCAATCTTCTCGATCTATCTCTATAGATCTCTATTCCCAATACAAAAGATGCTTCACCCAAGTCCTGCATCGAGAACTTACTCGCTAACCATATCTTAGTTGATTGCAACATTCCTATATCATTCCCAATGAGTTGAATGTCATCAACATATAACACCAGGAATGTCACAACACTCCCACTGACCTTCTTATACACATAGGGTTCCTCAGGACTCTTAGTAAATCAAACTATTTGATTGTACTGTCGAATCTGAGGTTCCAACTCCTAGATGCCTGCTTTAGATCATAAATAGATCTCTGAAGTTTGCATACCATATGCTCACTTCCGATAGATGTTAACCCTTAAGGTTAAGACATGTAAATAACTTTCTTAAAATCCCCATTAAGAAACTCTGTCTTGACATCCATCTGCCATATCTCATAGTCATACCATGCAGCTATGGCTAGCAAAATCCTTATGGACTTGAACATTGCGACTGGGGAAAAAGGTTTCCTCAAAGTCAACTCCTTGTCTTTGAGTATATCCTTTTTCCACCAATCGCACCTTGAAAGTCAATACCTTCCCATCTGTCCCAAGTCCCTATGGGAACCTTTCCCTCAGGTGGATCTATAAGATCCCACAATTGGTTCGGATGCATGGAATTCATCTCAGATTCCATCGCTTCAAGCCATTTGGATGAATCGGCATCAGATAACGCTTCCTTGAAGGTCCTTGGATCACATCCATGGTTAGGCTCATCATGGCCCTCTTCAAGAAGCTGACCATACCTCATAGGTGGTCTCGAGACTTTCTCGTATCTTCTAAGAGCTTGTATCTCCTCTCTTGGCTCTTCGGGTGTGGGTTCTTCAATTGTGGGTGTCTCTCGAACCTCTTCGAGTTCTATCATCTCCCTATTTCTATCCAATAGAAATTCCCTTTCAAAAGGGTCGCATTCCTAGAAACAAACACTTTTGTTTCTTGGGGATGATAGAAGTAGTATCCAATCGAATTCATTGGATATCCCACAAATTAGCATAAAATGGATCGACTATCCAATTTATCTCCCACTACCTGCTTCATAAGCAGGGCACCCCATATTCTAAGATAAGAATACTTAGGAGGCTTACCCATCCATATCTCATATGGTGTATGCCTTTGAATGGACATTTAGTGGAATATCTTTTAATTTTAAGTTATAGAGATCGTTTTCAAGTTTACCAGTACCAATCAAACATTCATTCATGTAAATGTTGCAAACACCTTTGCAAAATAAACAAGAATATCCAGTTTTATCACCATAGAAATGGAAACAATGTTTTTACAAAATTAGGTACAAACAAAACATCTCATAAAATTAACTTAAACTATTGTTCAATAATAAGTAAACATCTTCAATAGCCTTGGCAGCAACTCTTGCTTCATTGCCCATCCTCTAGAAGGTCACACCTTCCTTAAGCATTCTACTTCTTCCCATCACCTATAACTCATTATAGAGATGTGAGTCACATCCGGTATCTAATACCCAAGAAGTAGAGTTAATTGAAACGTTTACTTAAATTTAGAACATACCGTTTCCAGAACACTTCTGGACCAGATATTCCTTGCAATTTCGCCTCCAATGTCCAGGCTTCTTGCAGTGATGACATTCATCAGCAGTCTTGTCAGCCTTAACTGGTGTGGCTGCCACAACGGGATTCGGAGATTGCCTCAACAAGGGCACGTTCTTCTTGGGACGTTGGAAAGAACGCTTCTTTCCATTCCCATGTGGATCAATCTTCATACCAGATGAAGAACCCACATAAAGAACCAACTTCTCTTTCTTGATGGTGGATTCAAACGTAACAAGCATATTCACCAACTCCTCAAGGGTCGGTTCAATCTTGTTCATGTTGAAGTTCACCACAAAAGGATCAAATGAGCTAGGCAGCGATAAGAGCAACACGTCGGTGGTCAACTCCGAAGGCAAGATCAGATCCATGCCAACGAGCTTGTCCACGAGCCCGATCACCTTTAGGCCATGCTCATGGACCGAGGCCCCATCTTGCATGCGTAAAGTGATCAGCTCCTTGACGGTAGCATGCCTAAGAGGACGTGTTTGCTCTCCAAAGAGCTCCTTGAGGTGCAAATGAATGTCAGCAGCACTCTTTGCACCCTCAAAACGCCTCTGCAGCTCATCATTCATAGAAGTCAGCATATAACACCTGGCTATCAAGTCATGGTCACACCATTTCTTGTAAGCCTGCAATTCCTCAGGATTGCAGTGAGTCAGAGCCTCAACAGGGGGCGACTCAGTCAGTGTATATGCTACCCTTTCCGAATTCAAGACGATTTTTAGGTTTCTTAGCCAAGTGAGGTAATTAGGTCCAGTTAATATGTTTTTGTCGAGTATTACAGATATTGGATTGCGAAGCGATGACATTGTCAATTTGTGCTGAAAAGTAAAAACAGATAAATGTTGATGACTATTTTAAAATATTTAGTAAGATATGAAGTTTGGACTTTTACTTCATAAATATTGGCTCCCACTGTTTTGACATCTTTCACTACCCTCTAGTGAAAGCGGGAAACTCCTTTCCTCAGTAGGTACGTAAGGTCCAATTAGCGAATTATGATCCCGAATAATATCAGCCAATCACAATTCCTAAAAGGTAGTTTCCAATTGCATCACAATGCAACCCTTAACGTAAACTTTTGTCTCACGTTTGATTAGGACCCAATAATATGACGTCGTTCATCTTTACGTGTCAAGCCTAACCCATCGATATTGAACCTTAATGGACGGTCGCCATGAGTTCCCTCAATAATATGAGCCGAAATCATGGGAGTTCCACGTAGTTCACATCACCATGTCAATGGATGTCACAGCTTTCCGGCACCCAGAGCCCCCCCAATAATATGAGCCGAGCTCCGAATACGGGTAGCGTTCATCATGCACCCATTGTCGATGGAAGACAAGGAAATTATAAACAAATTTATAATTCTCCTTTTCGGGCTTGATATTAATTTTGAATCTTATTCAAAATGAGGGTTTTTAATTTTGAAAGGTCTCATCATTAATTTTATTTTAAAAGCTCGTCATGTTTGATCGTATGTTTGCCGGATTCATGCAACTTTGTTATTATCATAATAATAACGCACATACTCATTATTTATAACATATCATGCATATATTATAAACAGTAAACAAACAAGGATGATCAATCGCCCCAATACTAATGGCCCGTGTGAGCTAAACACGGGCCTAGGTCCAATCCTAGGGAAATGCATGGGATGCAAATGCAACATTTACATAAGCTTCCAATATTTACATGTCTTCGATCTTCATGATCATCATGGCCACCATCTTCCAATCTTGATCATCCACTATACTAATATTTACAATTAAACATCCATGGCACATAGGGATACATCTCATGGGGGGTGGGAACGGGCCATAAACCAAGCCCACTTTAAATTGATAATTATTACAATCATTCAACACAAAATATCCTAGCATACACCTAGCAAATTGGGCTTGGGCTTTTGATCATCCTTCATGCATAATATCACATATCATACACCATCAATTAATTATCACAATAATTAATTGATCCAATATTATATATCTTGATCCAATCACTAACCGCCACGATTATAAAGTAAATTAACAAAGTATACAAACACCTTTGTCTACTTTCAAATTAATTTATTTATAACCGAATTTCTTGTAAATCACCATTTACTATAAATAATTAAAGTCCAACTTAAATTATTTATTTCATGAGAAAAATTTGCAACTTTTGTAATTTTAAACTTAAGGGCCCAAAAACTCATTTTTCACCAAAAACATTTTGGCCCATTTAAAATCACAAATGTGTTGGCCATCCAATGGCCCAACAACTCAAGGCCCATGACACTTTGATATTCCAAAACACCTTTTGAAAACCCTAGTCGTCATCGCCGTCGTCGGAGCTCCGTCGCCGGATTCCGGCCAACAAAAAAATTTTTTTTTTTAAAATATAATAGGGGGGGCGGTTCGGGTAAGGGCTGCCCTTGCAGCCCGTTTCGGGCAGCCCCTCGGGCAGCCCAAGCTGCCCGAAATGGGCAGCAACATGCTGCCCAAAAATCGCCCCAATCCGCCCTTGAATCGTTGCAAATTTTCATCTCAATCGGTTAGAAATCGCCCTCAATATAATATCTTGTATATGCTATCCAAAAACTAGTACCCTTAGCTCATGATACCACTTGAAAGGGGATCGTTTTACGGTGTTCAAAATCGCAACGGAAGCACAAAATTTCTTTTGATTCATAAAACCGAAATTTTGGTATACAATTTTTCAAAATTGAACACCATGTACTAGTTGTGCAAACATATACAAAAATCTCAACTTTCAAGCATAGGGTGTTGAGAAAATTACCTATCAATCTCAAAGATTGATTGTGGCTCCAACTAAGGTGTAAACACCTTAGCTCTTGAAGGTAGACAATCTACAAGCTTCACCTTTCTTTTGGACTCCTTTCTTCCAATCAAGCCCACCACTAACTAGCTAGAACCCTTCTTATTTTGCACTAGAAAAATAAGAAGATTATTCAAAGAGAAGTGATTTCTTTCCTCAACAATTGAAGAAGAAAATTGAGAGAAAAACTTGGAGAAAAATGTGAATAGTAACTCGGCCACTATTCATGCTAGGAGAGAAGGAGAGACATTTTTTTTGTTGTGGGAAAAGTTGTTCCAAAAGGTTGCATGCCATGCCTTGAAAACACAAAAAGTAGTCTCCCAACCTTTCACCTCCCATGCATGCATATTATATGGTTTTTAATCAAATTAAAACATTGGACTAAATTTTAATTATCTCAAACATATTTGAGACTAATTAAACATTACTTGAATTTACCCAAGTCCCACTAGTTAAATAATTATTTTAATTGAGCTCTTCAAGACTCAATATAATTTAATTAATTCAACATTTGAATTAATTTAATTATTTGGACTCTACTAGGCCCACTAGTGTTTAATTAATTCAACACTTGAATTAATTTAATTTAGTCCATAATAATGTTTATGAAAATCACAATTTTCAATTACATTATTCACTTGGCCAATTTTAATTTAGGAACACTTCCTTAAATTAAAATTTACATTTCTCTCATAGAAGTCATACTTCTATTTTTCTTTACACTTATAAACTCATTTATAAGTCGTTCAACACATTGAACTAATTTCTCCTTTATAGAAGTCATACTTCTAATTTTCCTCACGCTTATAAACTCCTTTATAAGCCGTTCAACACATTGAACTATTTTTACTTCTCAACGGGATCTAGAAAGCTAGTACTTGTGTGGCCCTCAATGGTTCATTGATACAACTAGTCGTGGGTTCACATCTCTATGTGATTTGGACTAAACATGTCCTTATATGAGCATACCCCAATTGCTCCATTCTTATTTATCAACACCTTGATAATAAGAACATCAGAACTCAAGTCTGATAGTACCCAACCAATCACGTTAAACGCCTAGCAGCATCGCTTACGTGATTCCCTAGGTATCACATGATAGTGCCTGCAAGAACCATTCAATTATGGTTAGCGTACAGTACGGTTCCTTCAACTCATATATCCTGATCGATTCGACAACCATTGGTTTATCGAGAGTTGTCAATGAATCAATACTATGTGTCATGTCGTAGTTGCATCGATGGTGTAATCTATGAAACCCTTTCATAATTACCACCATACTCTGGCCAGAGATTTCGATCTACATACACATGATAACACATAGGATATCCATACCCGAAGGTAAGCGGTGAATCCCCGACTACAATGCATCGACTCCTATGTGTTTCGACAGAACACCCAACCTTGCCACCTGATGACCCCATAAGAGTCGGTAAACAAGTCAAAGTGTAATTCTAGCACATAGAGTCTCAATGTTGTCCCGGGTCATAAAGACTAATTCTGTACAACCATAAACTAGGACATTTCCACTCGATAAGTGAGAACCACTTGGAAAGTCCTTTTATGGAGGGTTGTTCAGTGCACTTTACAAGGAGCACCTATCTGCATGTTCGGATATCACAATGGCCCCTAGCAATGAAACATGGTACTCACATCGCAGATACTAGTCTCGAACTCTAGCGGCCTATATCCTTCTTAGTGGCGGCTGAATCGACTAGGAACCGTTTAGAATATACAGTATTACAAATATGAGTTTCATGATACTCATCATATGAGCATCTCATATTCTTTCTACTATTTGTATATTCAAGGGCTTTATCTATGCAACTAGCATGGGTATACAGATAAAGATGTGCCATAATAATAATCTCAAACATTATTAAAATAAAGATTGCTTATACATAGAGTTTCATTGTGAACACTCGGCCAACACTTGGCTCGACGGGCACCTACTCTAACAAAACGCATGTCTTGTGAAAACCTTGCGGAATTCAGTGGTGCTCAATCTTTCCGAGAGCGAATGGGGAAATACATCTATCTCACTAAGGAGACATCGGACAAGATGTATGCTGAAGCCTCTGTTTTCAGAACAGTTATCTCAAGAACTCACAACGCCATCATGCTTGCTCAAAATGATATACTCACTCGAATTACTGAGCATGATGATATCTTTCGATCCCTGTCTACTTTTGTGGAACTTTTGGATGCCAAGATTGACTCTCAAAATCAATCTATCACTGCCTTAGATAATCGCATCTTTTCTCAGACCCTATATCTGGAGATGCTAACCGATGGCATTCAAAATATTTCCGGCAGACTGAATGATCTCTTTACCCATGTAGTGGCCGTTGATGCCAAAAAGGGGGAAGATAGAGGAGATCAAGCGGGAGTTAGGCAAACAAAAGATGAGGCTGAACCTTCTAACAGAAGAGACCAAGAACCTCAAAATGAAGAAATCTTTTACAGGGTCATTGGAACCGATTGATTTGTTTACTTTAATGCGTTATTAACATTATCCGTTTCATTAAATGATTATCTGTTTTACTTAACGATTTTCTACTGTTTAGGTTTTGGCATCACCACAAAGGGGGAAATTGTTAGATATGAATTTTATTGTGGCGATGATAACTAAAACCAGTAGACCAGCAGACCAGAACAACAGAATAGATTATCAGTAGCTGCTGCTCTAGTAAAACTAAACCAGTAGAAAAAGGATAACAATACAAACCAGTAGAGAATGTCTTCTAACGTTGCTATCTTAATTGTTACCGTTAAAGAGTTCCTAGTACTAGTATTAATTGCAGCATTAAATACTATACGGAGTCATTTAATGCATATTACCCAATTAAGTATAAAACAAGACTGATTGTTTTATAGCTTTTCTGCAGAAACCCATTTCGGTAATAAAGCTGATTGTATCAGTTATCTGAAGACTTCTCTGATTGTGAACGTTGAACTCAGTCGATTATATATACTTGGATCAAATCCTTGTTAAAAAGACACTTCGCATAATATCATTTTCAAGGAACAAAGCTACTCTCTTATCAAACGAATATCAGTTTTCCTTGAGCATTTTAAAAGTTCAACACAAAGAAAAGTAGCACACGCTTCATAGCTTATATCTGATCTTTTGTAGATCATCTTGTGCTACTAGTTCTTACACTCTTCACGATCTTTACTGCACTAATATTTTATCAGAAGAGTCTGTAATCTGAAAATAGTCTTTTCAGAACTTTGTGTTTCGCATATTTGTGAGTTGAGAAACTAAGAGTTTCAGTAGGCTGAGATGTAAGTCCTTCTGAAGTGGGTGTGTACAAGTGTTGTACTGTAATATCCAAAGTCTGTTAGTTATACCTTCTGGAAACAGAAGAAGGGGAGACGTAGAAGAGTTTATCTTCGAACTTCCATAAACAACTGCTGTCTACTGCTTTATTGTTGTTTCAACTACTTCATCATATTGTTTCCGCACGTTCTACTGTAATCAGGTGAAAGTATTCGCACAAGATCAACTACTATCCTTAACAGGATTTTAGTACCTCATCAGAACGAAAAACGAGTTGAGTTTATTCACCCCCCCTCTAAACTCAAGTTCGATCCTCAACATTTTGATTTCAGATAATTAAATAAAGATATTAAAATATCATATGTAAAGTTCTAATACTTGACAAATGTTAATCAATGATCATTATAATTTCTATTTATTATAAATATTATGTCACATATTTTTTTTACAGAAGAACATAACTTATGTGTCTCATTAAAACAATATCAAAACTAATGAAATAATAATATTGATAGTAAAATATAACTCATAATATTCAATTTAAATAATATTTAACCTCCTACAGAACTATTTACCTTTTATTTTTAAAATTTTATATCATAGATTATATTAACACAATTATATCATAGTCAAATAGGACGTATATTGAACATTTAAAATCATTTGTTTTTAAAATTTTAGAGTTGTATCATAATCAAATTATATGCGATATTTCTGTCACTTATGAGATTAGATTTTTTTATTTTCTTGATACTCACGGGAAATTTAGGGTCCGCTCCCAGCAAGTGTCACTAGTACAGATGCGTGGTTTTGAAATGATCCTGAGCCTGAAATCACAAATAAGATCGTTAAGAGGGGGCCAGGAGGGTGTCCTGGCATTCCCCTCTGACGCTCAAGTCAGTGACTGAGGATATAAAGGGGAGCAGCTAAGGGTGCTGCTGAAAACAATATAATGAATGAATAATCATACGCTCAAACCTGGTATTTATAGGAGAATACCTGGGTCCTTGATGGGCTTATTTTCCACTTGGGTTAGGGATGAGCCAGGGATAATAGGGCCTTTGATGGGCCTGTCTTCCATAATGGGGCCCTAAGATGGGCCTGTCTTCCATGGGGTATCATTTCTTAAAATTTCATAAATAATTAAAATATATAAATAGAAATTAAAATTTATAAATCAAAAGATATTGTACTACCAAATTTTGTGTATTGAATTTATAAATTTGTCTGGTATAATATTTTTTTTTTAAATTGCTTATTATCGATTTTTAAATATCAAATAAAATAGTCATACAATATGTGAGACTGTGAAACTAATTATTTAACAGTTATACTTTGAATTTGTATATTATAAGAGCTGCTTTTGGAACTAAAGTAAATAAAAGATTTTAGTTCTGATTTTGGTTTCATTATTCTTGAAAACAATGGTCGAATTTACTTTTAAACACTTAATGCCTAAATCTTAAACATTCTTAGTAGATGTTTCAAATACTACCAAATTTTGTTTATTGAATTTATAATTTTGTTTGATATATAATTTTTTTATAAAAGTGCTACTAAAATATTTAAATTTCTTATTATAGCTAAACTCTCCAAATTCTTTTAAGATATTCATATTTTATGATATTATTAATATATGAACATTTATAATTGTTGATAAAAATTCTCCTAAATAATTTATTAAACTTTTAAATTTAAATTCTTAGTTAAAACCATAAAGTTTGTTAATTCATATTATTATATCATTATACAGTTAGGCTGCGTTTGGTTGGAAGGATAGGATAAACTAATGATTAGTACGTAAATGATAAAGAAAATGATTGTGGTAGAATTGTAATATATGGTGTAAAATAATATTATGTTTGGTAAGATTTTTAAGTGTAGGATAATTTTGAATTTATTGATGAAAAGACGAAATTGCCCTTCCTCTTCGCGACGGCAACAGTGGTGGCGGCGGCCGGCAGCCGGACGGAAATGGTATGCCGGAAAAGGTCGGCGGGCGAGATGGCCGGAAACGATTGCCGGAAAATTACCGACGGATTACGAAAAACCGTCGCTAATAGCGACGGTTTTTGAAAAACAGTCGCCGATCTTGTTTAGATCGGCGACGGTTTATCTAAAACCGTCGCTAGTAGCGACGGTTTTTTACAAACCGTCGCTAATAGGCGACAACCGCGCGGTCCGTCGGTGGTCGGCCGGCGGCGGTCGTGGAGGCGGCGGTGGTTGCGGGAAGTGGTGGTGAGTTTGAATTTAGGAGAAGGGTAAAATTGGAAAAATAGGATGTATTAAGAGTGCGATAAATAATCCTAGAGGGTAAGGAGGTATTATTTTAACCTACGTAATATAACTTAATCATACCTAGGAGGGATAAGGTAGGTTTATTTAAAAATGAACCAAACGCTTGATTGGGCTGGATAAATTAGTCTATCCCTGCTAATCCATCAAACCAAACGGGGCGTTACTATCTTATTCTACTATTACATATATAATTATTTTTTTTCATATAACTTCTTGTAATACTACAATTTATTATTTAATTAGAAATTACACTAAAAATATAATTATAAAATTATATTAAAATCATAAAATAACATATAGAGAGAAAACATTTAAAGGTAGTGTAAATTATATTTTATTTTTGAAGTGATATATATTATTAGAACAATGTATATCATAAAGATAATTCATTAGCATTTGTTAGACTATTAATTATATATTAGGTGGTATAATTAGACTACTAATTAATTATATATTATGTTGAATAAATATAAATTTTGATATTTCGTTTTTGTCTTTACAACAACTATAATTTTACACACACACACACACACACACACACACACACACATATATATATATATATATATATATATATATATATATTGAGTGTTTGGATTTATATTAATAAGGAGATCATTTTCATCTTTTGACAATTGGAAAACAGAACTTATGATCTACACTTTTATATATACATATATATATACATATATATATATATATATATATATATATATAAACAAATGTATTTTTATTATAAAATATATATTCATTTTTAACGTAAAATTGTTATTAGATTTCTCGAAAATTGTGTAAAAATTTTTCATTCAATTAATCTAACAATACACAATTTAAAGGGATGGTAAAAAACTTACAATGAAAAATGTCATTCTTTATACCTTTTTTTAAGTATAATTGATAAATATATATTTTACATGTTTTTAAATTTATTATTTTTAACAGAAAATATATATTTTTATTTAAAATCTATTCTTTTAATATTTTTTCTAAGAATTAAATATCAAAAAAAATTATTTCTCTAATGTATTTTTATTATCAAATATCTATTCAATTTTTACATAATATATTTTCAAAGTTTCTTATCTTGTAATTTTCTATAAAAAGAATAAAAACACTATTATGATTCTCATATTTTTAATAAGTTTTAAAAAATAAATACACAAATTAAATGAATAAGCAATTAATTAACTTATAAAAATTGAATATCTCAAATTTAACTCTAAATTTTATATTACTTTTTCCACTAATGTCCATGAAATTAATACAAACAATACATAGTTTTTAGACAATATAGTACAATCATAATTAAAAAATTTATCTATCATCCTCACTTTTATAGGTACATATCTAATATGTATATATTCTTAATTCTGATATCAATTATAATATTGAAATTTTATCGTTTTACCGATTTAAACTCCCAAAGTTAAAGATAAACAAAAGGATTTTCTAACTGGAATGAAAATCATAAAAGTTCTAGTGCTTCGCGGCACAATTCTTCGGACTACATCAACAAAAACCAGAAAATAGGGGGAAAAAGAAGAAACATAAACTAAACGATGGGTCACAACATTAACGAGCTGCTTATGGAAAATGGCTGATTCATGCAAATCTTGGTTCTGCAGATGATCGTCACTCAAAAAAGGGAACATGGCTCAAAATCCGAACCACTTCTGAACGATCAAGACATCAAACAGGCTCACACCACCCCATGAAAGCCAGCCGACTCCAAAAGTACGGCCTTGATTTGATCCGGATGCAGGTCTTGGCCTTCTTTGCATTGCTGACAAATTTGCGATCGACAACAAAATGGAATGAGTGACAAACGAAATAAGTTAAAGCCTTTAACGAAAATATGGCTACCTCAGCTCGAAAAACATCCAACGCAAACCCATTGAAGCAGCTAATAACAGCTTGCTGAATGTCGAGCCCAAGATTGTCCATGGCCCTCATAGTTGAGAGAAGAAGGCCGGGCCTGCGGCCACAGAACATATGGATGTTCACAGCTCTCCCTTCTCTTAGCCTAACCTCAACCTGCCGTAATTTAAGAATTGTGCGTCAGTATGCTGGTGCTTCATAATTAAATTATGTTACATGCATGCATAGAGCAACTAATTTTCTCATTTCTTAATGCTACTCCATGAATAAGATCTAAATCACCCAAGAGCTAAAAAAAGGAAAAAATTGAAATGCTTTGGAATCAACGTAACAAAGCATACTCTTCATACGTACCCTTGCTGTTTGTCCCGTTGGGCTGGAAAGCGGACTAGCAAATGCACTCGGGCAAAGTTCCTCCTTAATATGGGTGGGAAGGACGGGAGTCGTAGGCGTCAAAGGGTAGAAGCTAGTTGATGGTGCCATTGAAGAGCTACCAGGGATGGACTCAAGTTCATTATGGAGATCATTTATCTTTTGCAAAAGTTCCTTCAAGTATTCAATTGCATCCCCAAGTATCGAAGCCCTGTCCATCTACCAACCAAGAGTATCAAAAGTATGTCATAGCAATTAAGCTGGTGAAGGGAAATTTATGTTATCAAGATATTCGGTGACCTCGAGATGTAAAAACGTTCATGTATTTCAATCAAGAACTTTCTCAAAGAATGTCATTAGAAACAGTGTTATGCATAAACCTCCATTCAACTGTCTTTTGTTTTTTTTTCTTCAAGTACTCGTTAGTTAAAAAAATACTATAACGAATCTCATTCTTTCAATGAATAGGAGAATACACTGATTTTAAAGGCTTCTCAATATTAATGAAAGCACGAGCACCAGAACAAGAGAATTTTGAAATAGAACAGAAAGGATGGGGAGAAATAATATAATGGACACGGGGGACCTCATGTTGGTTTGTAGGAAAAATGTCCAAAAAATATAGAGGAAGATGTATAACAAAATTTACTTCAAATCAAATATCTTAATCAATATGTCAGTCAAGAAATAAATACTGATCCTTAACTCTTTCAATTTGTAGCACTCAAACAACGACATCTCGTTTACTATCTGTGGTCCAAATTGAAAGATGCAATTTGAAATGAGCTCATAGATTACATGTGACTGAATTAAATGCTATCATACAACTTTAATATGCATGCCTCTCAAGTAAGGAAGTGCCAATGAAAGATGGCTACTCCTCATTAATGATCAAACAACTGCAAGATACTAAATTAAGAGGAAATGAAACACAAACAAAATCAAGAAACATGGAGAAAGAAAAATGATATCAAGAACTCAAACTATGTTGTAATTCACGAGAAATCGGCAGGGAAGAATTCTCATACCTTGCTTATCTTTGGCACAACAGACCTCAACATGTAAAGCCTATCATTAAGCTTCTTCCGACGGCGCCTTTCGGCCATCAAATTCTTTGCAGGCATCCCTTTTTTCTTGCCCTTTTGATCCCCACCCGTGACTGTGCTATTCGCATGCGAGCTATTTCCGCCATTTTTGGTACCATCTTCGAGCTTATTCGTAAGTGTGTTCTCCCACAATTGATCATCAGAATCATAGTTCAAATTAGAACCACCAATGCTAACATCCTCAACATCATCCCCACTACTACTTTTCCTTTTCTTTTCACTAAAATCCCACTTCTTATCATATTCCTCCACATTAATTGCACTAGTTCGAAATTGATTTATACTACCACCCAAGTTCAAGGAACCTAAATTGCATCCACTGTTATCGCCAAGATTATTCCTAAGGGCAGCCCTCTTTTGAAAGAGTGTTGGCTGTGCTCTACTCGGGGCAAAATTACCGAGGGGTCCAAGAATCTTGGACCTGTTAAGTAACAAAGTATTCCCCTGCATTGAACCCTCCCCAAATCCAATCCCAACACCACTGCTCCCTTGCTGTAAATGAAGTAAATTATTAGCTGCAAATTGAACATTAGAGCTCAAATTGAGAGTACCCATTTGAGATTGAGCCCCCAAATTACCGAACCCGCCTCCCATAATTCCACAGCTTCTATTCAAAGCATGTTCAAGATACACACCCTCACAACCTGAATCAAAGCTTCCCTCTAAAGGGTTGTTGGGTATCAAAGATTTCGGGTGCAAATAGTAGTTCAAGGGGTTATGGGATGGGTCAAGATTGTTGAAAACAGAAGCTGACGTTGGCGAACATGACGCAGAAGAATTAACTGCATTCAAAAGTAGCTGATTGTTATCAGCAGCTTCGAGGAAAGCCGCCGGATATGAAATGTCATGCATGGTGGCATGGTGGCCGACGCCACCGGAAGATGCGGCGGCGGCGGCGTTTGTAGTGTACCATTCATCATTCTCCACTTCAAGTATGGATTTGAATGTAGAAAGCGAACCCATTTCCATATCTGGCTTATTTTCAAATCCGCCATTGTTGTTTTGAGCCCATGAAGTTGTTTGTTTCTCCTCTTTGTCAGCTTCAACCCAAACCATGCTGTTAACTCTAGACAACATAGTTTGTTTTCTGTTGTTTGTGTAAGAGAAATCTGCCAGTGAGTAAAGAAATAGAAAGCAAACACGGAAACAGAGACTAGGGGAGAGGAATTTATAGCCAAAGGGTGAACGTTAAAGAAAAAGGAATGATGGTGGTAGCAGAAATGAAAAGTATACTGGCTTTTATCAGTAAAAAAAGGGTGAATTTTTTTAGTTACTTAATATATTTATATGAGTATGTCTTTTGTGAGACGATCTCACGAATCTTTATCTGTGAGACGGGTCAACCCTACCGATATTCACAATAAAAAGTAATACTCTTAGCATAAAAAGTAATATTTTTTCATGAATGACTCAAACGAGAGACATATCTCACAAAATACGACCTGTGAGACCATCTCACAAGAGTTTTTGTCTATTTCTATATAATGTGTAGGACTATATTCTATTATTTTCCTAATATCATAGAGTATTATAAAATTTATCTGTAATATTTGTTTTTTCAAAAATATTTTTAATTTATTTAAAAAATAAATTGGATTATAAAAATATTATAGAATGAAATTAATAGTTAAATATTCATATAAAAGTTTATTGCTTTTTATGGGGCTAAGTGTGACATAGGTTGTTGAGGCGATTTTTGGTTTTGCTTTTGTAAGTATGTAAAGCTAATGATTACAATTCTCTAATAAAGATGACAAAGGTTTATATTTTTGGGGCTTCGAAGCAGCAGAAAAAATGCTTGAAGTGAGTATAAATGTGAATGAGCCCGGTCCTATACAATAAAATTAAAAAAAATTATTATACCGAAATAATTTTTGTTTTTTATATGATGATTAGTCGATTATCTTATTTTAAAACAAAAAATATGATATTCATTAATATTTTTTATATTGCAGTGAAATGATTTACTAATTATCTTATACAAACACATCGGGAATAACTCTGGGTACATCATATACTTACCTCACCAAAAATTGAGTGGATTTTGCTACTAATTCAACATTTTAATTTTTTTAATGTTTTTATACTAAAATAGGACATAATAGGATCCAAAATATTAGTCATAAAAGTGAATACTTTGCCATTTTTGAGAATTTTTCGTATTAAATATTCGTTAACTCGTTTTCTTTAAAATTTTCATTCAACTTCTTCTTTCAAAGATTATTGTATAATCACGCATCTCGAACCCTTGAAAATGGTTGGAAATAATATTTTTGACATATATTTTGGGAGGAAAAAATTTACATAGTTCACAACAAACGTTTCATGTATTTTATCGTTTTTAAATTTGTCGTTGTTGTAACTTCCTATTTGTGTCGTTTTTTAGTTAAAACGTGATTCGCTTTCGTCGGTGAGTTTTGGTTAATTGAAAAACTCGTGATTTAACATTATATTAACGTGAACGACTGACACATTAGTTGAAATATATTTTATATTATTTACCTGATTAATTTGAAATCACGTAAAGAAAACTTTAAGTTGTATTTGGATTGATAGATTTCAAATCCATGGATTTCAATTGTATTCGAATATATTTTTGTTGTTTTAGATAACCAAGACCATTGAACTTTAAATCAACATCATGCATGTTTATATAGTGTTTCATGCAAATTGTGATGAATTTGAAATTCATCCAATAATGATATCATTTGAAATTCATTACACTTTGTGTAATTAATGTCTAAATAAGTAAGATATGTATTTAAAATTTGATCTATTATTTCATTGTTAACACTGAAACTATAATCAAAATCCGTAGATTTGAAATTTATCTCTTCAAATTCAACATAAAAGATGATGTTGTGTGGTCCACTCTTTCTTAACTAGGTCGATTATTATTAGATCAAAGAATTCAAAATAAGAATTTGGGGATATTTTTCAATTTTCCCCAAACTTTATTGTTATAGAACGCTAGTATTTTACCCAGGTGATGTACATAGTATCAAAATCAATAAGTATGCCATATTAAATAATTACTTAAAATTATTGACATAATAAATATATTTAATTAATATATAAAATTTTTTATATCATTTGATATCATATTCACAATCCTACCGTCAAATTGAATTATTTTTCATTGCATTCGGTATATTGACTGAGTGAAACTAATACTAATAAAATAATAGAAAAATATTAAAAAAATCATATTTTATTTGTCTATCAAAATTTTAAATAATAAATAGATATTTTCAAAAAAGTAAAAAAAAAATCATTTATTAGTAAAAATTTTGATTAAAAAATTTAATTACTTTTTTGAACACTTTTAAAAATATTTAGATTAAAGTTCTAATTAAAAAATAATAATAATATCGATGTATGAACAATCAACATAACAAAAATTCACGATGACATTATTAACTAAAAAGTTGAAAAACAGTAATATTATATAAATTTTTTTATAATTTATTTAATGTTTTAGAGAGTATAGATGATATGATCGATTGAGTGATAATCGTTGAGCTATAATAACTCGGTTCAATACGTTCAATACCGATGAATTGAACTGAATTTGGTTTTCAAACCAAACATAAGACACTTAAAATAATCCGATATAGAAACTGATTAAATATTTTTTAAATTATTTAAAAGATATGCAAGTTAAATTAGTAAAAAAAAAAAACATTTTGGTTGAAATATGTTATCAAACACTTTGTATGAAATATTTAGGTATTGAAGAGCACATAAAATGCTTCAATAATACATCTTAAAATAGTAGCAATAATTAAATGCAATAAATAAATAGGCACGAATTTGTTTATGGATATACGGAGATTAACAACTCACTTCATCCCTTCTTCCCCTTGGGAAAGATTCACTAAAAGTCTTTAATTTATACAACTCTTTGTACAAACTCATTTCAACTTAAGACTTATCTTTTGCCTAATTGAAACACATAGCACACTCTTGATTGTAAGCTACAACGTCACAATCTGTATAATGTTTAACGTCTTTTATGTCAAAACTACAAACACAATCTTTAGTGTCTTTGTTTGAAGACTCACTCAACTTAACTTTGAAGCTCAACTCTAATGTATGTGGGTAAGTGATTGTGTATGATAATTTAATTCACTACAGTGTATGTATCTCTTAAATGTAACCTCACACCTTGGATTTGCTCTCATTCTAGCGAATTTCTTCATGTAAACTATCCATACTTTGAATTTCCTTCCAAAGCTTGTACTTAATCTTCAAGATGTTGTAGTTATATGCTCCAAAAATGATATATACGTTAGACACAATAATATGATCGATTGAAAATTTTTTGTACTGTTTTTTATATTGAAACGATCATTTCCACCTTTCTGACCACGTTTCTCGAGCCCAAATGATTTTGACGTTTTTTTCATTTTTGCTCGTCTGCTCAACTGGTCATTCAGTTTTGCTCCCCTGCTAACTGGTCATTCAGTTTTGCTCAACTACTCAAGTGAACCTTCTCAATTGGTCATTAAGTTTTGCTCAACTGAACATGCTCCACTGAACCTGTTCAATTGAACCAAACTGATAAGGTTTCCTGAAATCAGCCTTGTTAAATTTAGTCCGTGCAATACTCATATCTTCATCGTTATTTATTAGCATCTTACGCTCTGATTCAGACTTTGACTTGTGAATATGGATTGTAGATCATCGTCTTAGATTCGTAATTTGAATCGTTTCGTTGGTGAACTGAGCTGATTAAGCTAACCAAATACCACGACTGCTCATGCCCAATGAATTGTTGTTTTCGTGAAATCAGTTTGGTCCTTGAACCCTCAGTTTTTTTTAGATAACATCCGATTTAGCCCAACTAACGTGAAGTACAATTTGTCCCAAATTGAGTTTTCTGTCCAGTGGTTTTGACGGCTAGTCATTTGCATCCCTGAATTGGAAGATATCATTGAAACACTGAAACTTGCAAGATTTTCAGTTTGGATAATTACGAGTTTCAATTTTAATCTTGAGTTGGCAACTTCACATTTAAGTAAATATATTTAAAACACAATAACAAGTTATATATATATATATATATATATATATATATATATATATATATATATATATATATATATATAAAGCATAGTTTTTGCCAAAAATAGCAATTTTCCGCCAAAATGTCATTTCTAAAAAAGGAAAGATTTATCATGAATATTGACATACGTGTACTGCAATAAATGATCACTTCAATTATTGTTTTGTATTGATTATATCAATTCATTTAATTCAATTTTAAATTTAATTAATTTTTATATTAATTCAGTAATATATGTAGTATATTTTTTTTTATTTTTTTACTCAAATTAAAACTAAACTCTATTGAAAACGTAAACTATATTAAAATTTTTGCATTGATTATATCAATCAGTTTAATTAAAAAGCTGTATAAATAAATTTAAAATACAAATGATTGCAATGTTCAGTATGATTCATGAGGTAAATCATTTAAAAATAAATTTTGCTGTTTTAAATAATTTCCTATCCAAATTACTTACTAAAAAAAGAAATACAATATTTAATTATTTTATTTAATTTTTCTAAAAATAAAATTGGTTGAGTGTTAAAAGTTATCACTATGTACAACAAGGTTTTCCAATGAACATTAATTTATAATTTAATAATCATAATTTTTTTTATCCCAAATACATATTATTTCGAAATTATCTTAATTTGAAAGAATTAATGCATTGTAGTTTTCTTCCAAATCATATGTATATTATATATCTTGAATTGTCTTCTTAAAAATTCAAATAAGAGAGCGAAAAAAAATTTAAAGAGATATATTCAAAAGAGTTTCACATTAACATTAAATTACTCTCAATAAACATGTACATTACCCGCAATAATCAGAAATGTTTGACACCCAATGCATACAATTCGAGATTTCCATAATTTGAAAGAGTTAATGTATGGTATAATTTTGTCAAAAACATCCGATGTATAATTTTTGTCCATTGAGATATTTTATTTGAATTTTAAATTATAAATAATGCAATATTGCACATTATATTAGAAACCAATTTTATTCTATTTATCTCACTAAATTTATATACACCAAAATTGAATTCTGAAATGACTCATCTTTTCAGCGCCATATATGAGTTAAATCCTTCCAAGATGTAATGTTCATTTAAATTTAGATTTATTCGTTGTTATGAACTATCTACATATGGAAACAACGAGAGATAATAAGTTTGAAATATGTCTTTCATGATCGAGAAGTAAAAACTATTAATTTTCTATTTGTACAAAATTTTAATTATTACGTATTACTAATGTGATAATTTTCTTTTATATGTCAAAGTTCACGGATACATGATAGTATAAAATGTCCCGTAATAGAAATGATTAAATCAATTCTAAAGAAAGTAAGCATATTATTAGAAGAAATCATATAAAATTTATTGACATTGTTTTGTAATACACATATTAAATGTTAATAAAATAACTTTTTTTATTTATACATAATTTACTTATGATCACATGTTTCATTTTTCTTTCAGAATAATAGGCTGTTGTGCATATTATAAAGAGATTTTGTAAATAAAATCACAACCCATTTGGATAAAGATATTGATGAAACAATTATTGTTATCATTCAAATATGTCAAACACGTGTCATGTCACAAAATTGTTTGTGAATATGGATTTAGACGAAATTACTGAATTTTTTAAAAAATATTTCTCATTAAATTTATTGAATGAGATTTAAAAATTTTATCACATGTTAAAAAATAATAATATATACATTTCTCCACATTTTTCATCATATGACTGCAACAAAATTTGGGAAAGGATTTTCGAAAATATGGAGTGAAAACTCGAAAATTTGAGTGTAATATGAGGTGTAAATTTTAAATGGGGGCTTTTCCTATTTATAGAGGGGTAACTGCTATCCAGATCGCATATTATCTTCATGTTTAAATCTTTGAGTTAAAATTTGAATTTAGGATAAATTATCATCTTTTATTTATATCATTATCCTTATCCAAATACACACACATATATATATTCATTATCTCTTATCATATATCTTTATCTTGTATTTTATTTCTCAAATTTCGAAATTATACACGGGAATTTCTAAATGCCGATATACATAATTGTATATATTTGATATCTCCTAATTTAAATTCTTAGATCATGACTTATTTATGTATTCCAAAAATCAAAATATTGGTATATTATCATGAAACGCCCCTTACTTTTTGAGTTTAAAATAATACAAATTTTTTTTTTATTTTATAAACCTATCTTCTAAACATCAAAACCATCCAACATAACAACTACTATTCAAAAATCTCAATGCATAAAAATCCATAAATCGTCAACCACAAAATCGTACATCAATTTTAAAGAAAACTCAACCTACAATCTTCAAAACAAAGCATCAAATCTTTATAAAATAAATCCTCAACTTTATTTAAAAACTTTAAATTTAAATCTAGTAGTGCGGAAAATAAAAGTCCATCGGGTGTGTACTATCGGACCCGATCTACTCAAATGTCAGTGCCTCAATCAATATCATCCTCACCTACCACCATCCGAACCTAATTGGTCTAATGGCCCGGCACGTTCTAACCATACGTAACGAATAATACATATACAGACGCATACATTTAAAATCATACATTTATTTAAAATAAGCTGCCATAAAAATTGTAATAATAAATAAATCATAAAGCCTTAAATCATAAAGTCTTTCATCATCGTGTATCTTTTTGGATGAAGTTTGATCCTTGAAAATGACTATCTGTTATCATGTCATCATGTGGTCAACTGATCAGTCTATATACACCAAGTACCTGAGGGCGGGACGTCAGCAACTCTCGTAACTGGGCCATGACCAAATATGAAAATACGATCGTCAAGCTCCCTCTAGGGTCCTCTACCATAAATAGGCTCTCTCTTGGACCTTTTCCCTCACGATATTCCCACTAAATTTGTAAGTTTATCATTCCTTCTTAAAACGGATCCTCCACACATTATTCATGTCACAGTCAATTCACTTCCTTCAAAATATTTATTTTTTCCTTTTATTATAAAATATTGTGTCCTTCAAAAATAGTAAAATATCATTTGGGGAAAATCGTATTGCCTTGCATATATTATAACAATATCATATTTTCATCATAAATATTTTAAAATATCATTTAGCATGTATTGTGATTCTTCGGGACACTGTCAGACCTTTCTAACTACCGGGACGTAAAATGACTATTTGATCCCTGGACCCTTGTTGTTGTTGTTGACTTTTTCTTACTTTTCTTGACTCGAGCCTATCCCGTACCATCATATAAGCTTAAATTTGACTTCTAATATTTTTCTTAGATGTAAAGATGAGCCTCTCGATTTATTCACTTATTAACTAAACTGTCGATCGTTTTAAACCCAAATAATTTCAGAACTTATTATTTTCTTCTCAAATTTTAAACTTAGACTTTTCATCCCTAAACTATCCCCGTGAACCACGATCCAACCCCCGTGGACCATGGTTCGAGCCCCTTATTTTTCCTAGCCATTTTCGAACCTCTTTCTCACAAACCAAGCCGTGTTCCCAAAGCTTTCGAACCACCCTCAAGCCAGCCCGGATCTCGACTGAGCCAGACCCTAGCCTACTGTCCTAGACCATCACCGACCCGCCTAGCCTTATCGTATCCAACCCCAGCTATGCGTATGATCCTTCCCTCGTTTTTGCACAAGCCGCGCACGCCTAGCCCTTTCCCGTCACTCATGGCTCCTTCCCTAGTGCAACCTGCTGCGACCATCCATCCGAGGAACCACTTGGGACCCTTCCCGACTCCCCTGGACTAGTCCCAGGCCGCCCATGACCGCCCTTGATCCCTCATCCAACTACACGCACCATCATGGTTCCTAGGGCTCGCGGTTGTTGTCCTCCTTCATCTAGCCACCTTCCAACCAGTCTTGAACCCTTCCTAACCCCCCCAGTCGTAGCTACACAGAGCCTGGTCCAAGCCTTGGTGCTGCCTCCCCTTAGCCGAGACCGTCATGTGCCTAAAAACTCCATGGAAGATTCTAGAAAACCCTAGGTTCCTATTTCCTTAGCCATGTACGTTTCCATCCTACGTTCCTCCATTAAACAAATCTTTTTAGTATCTTACTAGCAACATGTCATTTGGAATCATAAAGCGTCTCAAACAAGCCTGAAAACGACAAAACTTTGAAAAATATTTATTCAACCGTCAAATAATTTGATTAATATAATTTTCATGCTTGAAAACATAAAACACACATATTATGATTCGAATGAGGCAAAAAAATTTAAAAACGTGACTTTGTGTTTAGAACGCTCGAATATTCAATTGTTGACGTAGGTTACGAAGAAGAGCGATCAGGGAGTGTCTAGCTTCTTCTTTTTTGGCTTGAGATTTTCGAAATTGTGTGTGTGCTTTTGTGTAGAGAGTACTGCTGATGGTGGTAGAAAATTTTAGGTATTTTTTGCTTATTTTTGTTTCTGTTTTTTTAACAAGTGTTTATAGGAGTTTAGGGTTTTTAGAACTCCTTGTTTAAAAAGATTCAAACTCATTAATTCTAATTAATTTGGGCCCATTAAAGTCCATTTAATTATAAAATAAAAGCTGAGTAAAAACGTTTCTAAAACAATCGCTTTCGGGTCCATAAAAGTCATTTGTTTGACTAAAATAGACTTTTCTCGGATAAAATAAGGCTCGACTCGTGAAATAATTTGGACTCCAACATTTTTATAAAATTTTAATCTTTTTAATAATATTATCGAGCCTTAAAAATATTTATCGAAAAATATTTTCATCTTAGTTGTCCCAGGCTTCCTTTTCTCGGCCTAATATCGAATATCTGGACAAAATCCTTAATTTCATGAAATCATACAAATTTAGGCAATTATACATTTAATCGTAAAATAATATATCATTTAATCATTTGAAATTTATTAAATAAACAAATAAGCAATTTAAATAATTTTCGTGCATACTGTTTATGTGGACTATTTTCGGACGTTACATATCATCTTAAATTTTGAACTACTTGAATAATTGTGCACAAAGATTTAATTATATCATACCATTTTATATAATCTTGATAACCTTAAATAAAAAAAAACTTGATTACTTAATACGAATTTTGATTACAAAAAAAATACATCGAGTTTGAATTTGTGGGTTTTACATGTGTACTTTGGTTTTGGATTCAGGCCACAATTACATTGGATCGGAGAAATAGAGAACGAAAAAGGGAAACTAAGAATTGAATTTCAATCCATAATTGTTTCTCAGATTCTCGTATACATTTATCCTTGAAACAACCAATAAAATAATGACACATAACCCCTGTTTGTTACAACAAATAAAACAATATTATGTTATGTATTGTGATGGGCTTCTTCATGGGCTTTTAGTACTTTAGGCTTTCTATTTCCTTGATTTGTATTATGCACTTTGTGGGCTTGTTCTATTGATGGGATGCTGTTCTTTTCTGTTGATGGATTGTTGTTCTTCTCTTTAACTTTCCCCCGCAAGCTCAGCAGGGGATGATCTTCCACTCTGAGCTTGACTCTAAGAAGATTAAACGTGAGAGCAAATAATGGCTTAGTAACACATCAGCAATCTGAGCAGAAGATGGAACATACTGAACCGAGAGATCTTTGAGCAACACTTTTTCTCGGACAAAGTGAATATCAAGCTCCAAATGTTGAGTTCTAGCATGTAGTACCGGATTGGAACTAAGTGCAATTGTGCTGATATTGTCACACCACAGGACTGGTGTGCGCTTTAAAGGAATATGTAGTTCAGATAAGAGAGATTTAATCCAAAGTAACTCGGCGGTGGCATTGGCAAGACTACGATATTCAGCTTCTGTGCTTGAGCAGGAAACAACAGATTGCTTCTTAGAACTCCATGAGATCGGGGATTTACCAAGGAACCAACAAAATCCAGACATGGAATGGCGATCATCAGAATCACTGCCCCAATCAACATCACAATAGCCTTGCAGGGAAAGATCAGAGGATGCAGTGAGAGAAATTCCAAACTGAAGTGTGCCATTCAAATATTGAAGAATGCGTTTTACAGTCTTCCAATGAGAAAGAGATGGATATTGCATGAACTGACAAACTTTGTTTACATTGTAAGCTATGTCAGGGCGAGTAATCGTCAAATATTGAAGCGCCCCCACCGTACTCCGACAAAGAGTAGCATCAGAGAAATGATCATCATCAACTGAAGATAATTTAATACGAGTAGCCATTGGAGTAGGAAAGGGTTTTGCATCTTTCATCTTTGTACGAAGTAGAAAGTCTCGGGTATATTTAGATTGTGTTAGAAAAAGAGAACCGGACGAGGACTTGATAACTTCATTTCCCAAAAAATAAGATAATTCACCAAGGTCTTTGAGAGAAAATTGACAGTTCAATTGTTGGATGATGGCATCAAGTTGCGTCTTGTTATTACATGTGATTAAGATATCATCGACATAGACAAAGACATAGAGAACTGAAGTAGCAGTAATTTTAATAAACAAATATGCATCAGCTTTGGACTCAACAAATACCATGGATAGAAGAGAGTGACGAAGTCTATAAAACCAGGCTCGCGGAGCTTGTTTGAGCCCATAAAGAGCCCTGTGCAGTTTACACACCAGATGCTTGTTTGGATGAATGATCTCAAACCCTGGAGGTTGTGTCATGAACACTGTTTCAGATAACATACCATTTAGAAAAACGTTATTGACATCAACTTGCGTCACATTACATCCTTGGGAGATGGCAATGGTTAACACAATTCTGATGGTGGTTGGCTTAAACACTGGACTAAAAGTTTCAGAGAAATTTAGCCCCGAAGTTTGAGAGTAACCCTTAGCAACTAGACGAGCCTTGTGCCGAGCAACAGAGCCATCGAGATTGATTTTAGTTTTGAACACCCATTTACAGCCGATGAGAGGTGTACTCAAGGGAACCTCAACTAGAGACCATGTGTGGTTTTGCATTAAGGCAGCATATTCAGATTGCATAGCATCGCACATTCGAGACGGGATTGAGCATCTTTGAAGTTTAGGGGTTCAGAATCTGCTGAGTAGGTAGTTACAAGGACCTTGGGTTTGTAGATACAATCTTTAGCACGAGTGATCATGGGATGGTGATTCACATGGGAAGGAGAAGCGAGTGCCACTGGAGAACAGGGAACATAAGAAGTATCAGTGGGCAGTAAGGGTGATTGGGAGTTTGTGGTAGAAAAGGATGAGACAATAGACTCAGAAGAAATGGGAAGAGATGAATGTGATTGAATATGCGGTAAGTATAAACAAGAAGAATCTGAATTGGTATTAGTAGAGGTTGAGCTATTAAATTTTGAAGGAGCAAAAGGAAAAGTGAGTTCATCAAACTTTACATGTCTTGAAATATAAACTCTTTTGAAGTTGTTGATGCATTTATAGCATTTATGAAGATCACTATACCCAAGGAAACAACATGGAGATGATCTAAACTTAAGTTTGTACGCATTATATGGATGAAGGCAGGGAAAAAAAAGGCAACCAAAAGTACGAAGAAGAGAATAATTCGGAGCTTTGTTGTACAGTTTCTGGAGTGGAATTACTCCATGGAGACCTGAAGTGGGAAGTCTGTTGATAAGGTAAACAACAGTGGAGAATGCATCTTCCCAGTAAGAAAGAGGCATTGATGCATGAGCAATGAGTGAAAGTCCAGTTTCTACAATGTGACAGATGTTTTCGTTCAACAAGGTCATTTTGTTTAGAGGTGTAAGGGCAAGAAAATTGTGAATGATACCACAATTTTGAAGAAAAGGAGTCAAACATTTTAACTCTCCACCTGAGTCAGATTGAATGCACTTGATTTTCTTATCAAACTGAAGTTCAACATGTTTTTTAAAACGCATGAATATTTGGGCAACTTCAGATTTTAGTTTAAGAAAGTATATCCAAGTGTAACGGCTATGAGCATCAACAAAACTTAGGTAATAGCGAGAGCCATTTCTGGAAGTGGTATGAGCATGTTCCATACATCACAGCAGATTAGTTGAAGAGGAATAGAGACAGTAGTGTTTGAAGAGGAAAAAGGCAATTGATGACTTTTTCAAGTTCGCAAGCATTGCAACAAGTTCGCAAGCATTGCAAAAATTAACAATCTCATTTCTGGAAAAAGGAACATTACAAGTACGTAAAATTTTCTTGACTACATAGAAAGTGGGATGTCCTAGCCTAAGATGCCATTGTGCTAATACTGGAGAGGATCGACGATCAGTGAGTAACTCTTGATCTGAATTTTTGGCTAAAGGAAGGGCGGAGTTGAAACAGAGTGCTCGTGAGGAGGAAATTGAGGCAGGCTTTCCGAGATCAAACTTATAAAGACCTTCATGCAAAGTCCCATGGAGTATGATTGCTTGTGTTGCTAGATCCTTCACAAGACAAAAAAGAGGATGAAACTCAAAGAAAACATGATTATCTTGAGCAAATTTGCTCACACTAATAAGATTTTTTGTTATCATAGGAACTCTAATAAGATTCCTAAATCTTCCTCTACCTCGGCTTCTGTAGGATGAAGGAAAGGACTGACGTTCTGGAATTTGATTGTCTATTTTTCGTTGTTGAGGAGATACAACAGTGTTTGTTGTAGGTGGGGATGCAACATTGAGGTTGTGAGAATCAAGTCTCCCTTCATGGGACACAAGAAGGGCACTAGCTTTCGAGAAATTGAGAGAATCAGTTTTGGAGGTAATATGCACTACAACCGAATCATACTCAATTCCCACACCACCAAGGATATGTAAAATTTGGTCCTCATCTGAAATGGGATAACCACAAGCAGCAAGTAAGTCCATGAAACCTTTCATCTTAATAATATAATCTTTCATTCTTAAATCCCTTTTTTTGAATGTTTGCAGTTGCAGCTTGTAGTGCATCACTCGAGCCTTTGAGAGCGTGTAGCAAAAAGAGTGGACACCCGAGACCATAGCTGGACAGAAGTATCACATCCAATCATTTGGGTTTGGACACTTTCACTCATGGATGCCAAAAGGAAAGAAAACAGGAGTTGATCCTGACGGCACCAAGCAATGAATGCTGGATTGACAATTTCCGAAGCTCCATCACTGAATATGACACGAGAAGGAATAGGAGGGTGGGTTGAAATGAAACTTTCAAGGCCAAGTCCTCTTAGCCCAGCTAAAACTTATAAATTCCATAGGAGATAATTTTCATTTGTTAATTTAACAGAGTTGATCTGATTGGCAGGATTTGCGAGTAGAAGATTAGGATTGGTAGAGACAATATTCGGTTATGATATGGAGCCAGGATCAAGAGAGGCGTCAGCCATTTCTTGATGACTCTGATACCAAAATAGAGAAACGAAAAAGGGAAACTAAGAACTGAATTTCATTCCATAATTGTTTCTCATATTCTCGTATACATTTATCATTGAAACAACCAATAAAATAATGACACCTAACCCCTGTTTGTTACAACAAATAAAACAGTATTCTGTTATGTATTGTGATGGGCTTCTTCATGGACTTTTAGTACTTTAGGCTTTCTAGTTCATTGACTTGGATTATGCACTTTGTGGGCTTGTTCTATTGATGTGTTGCTGTTCTTTTCTGTTGATGGATTGTTGTTCTTCTCTTTAGCTCAGAGCACTTGTTGCTGCGATTACTAAGAGAAGGTGGAGGCGTGGCAGCACTCGTCCTCGATACTTTAGGTGTTGCACTGCTGATCCTAACAATATCCGAACTCAGGCAACAAGCAACTACATCGGAGGCGTGCGGTACCAAAATAGACCCTGCTGCTGGAAGGCAACATCATATTGAACGCCTCACTCAAATATATATGTTTTTACTTATTAGGTATGGCCATAAATAAATACCCTTTAATTTTTTGAATAAAAAATATCCTAATAAATAATTATTCTAATTAATTTTCAAGAAATCTTATTAAAGATACCTTTATAATATAGAATATCTAAATTTAATCTTCGATTTAGCATCAAGGCACAAGCACGCGTCTCGTGTGTACATAGAAATTTTTTAATAATAAATTCTTGATACATAAATATTTCATAAAAACTCATGTGAGACGGTCTCACGGATCATTTATGTGAAACATATATTCTATATGAGTCGTCAATGAAAAAGTATTACTATATATTAATTTTTATTGTAAATATGGACATGATTGATCTGTCTCACGAATTAAGATCAGTGTGACCGTATTATGAAAGACCTACGCTAAATATTTTCCTCGCAATAATATTGTTGATATATATTTTGAAAACATTTTATAAAGTTCACCACGAATCTTTTATTTATTTTATCATTTTTATATTTATATAACACGTATATATACACATAAAAACAGAAATGTATGGTAGTTAGATTAGATAATAAAATTATATTAAATCTTGAATGTAAAAAATATATTTTTAAAAATATTTAATCGGAACATCAACACAAGCCATTTTTTTTTAAATGATGATCTCTAAATTATATTTCAGCATAATGATCTAAGGACAAAAAGAATAATAGGCCTTTCATAAGACGGTCTCACGAATTTTTTTCGTGAGACACATCAATTCTGTCAATATTTACAATAAAAATTAATATATTTGACATAAAAAATAATATTTTTTCGTGGATGACCCATATAGAATACCCGTTTCACAAAATTTATATGTGAGACCGTCTCACATGAGTTTTTGTGTATAAAAAAATATGACCAAAAATTATCAATGTCAAATTACAAAAATATCTAAGGACACGAACCTATGTATTTATATTATCTTATAACAAGATCTTATTTTTTAAATTCCAAAAATATCAATTTCAAATTTAAAAAAAAAACATCAAATTAAAGGAAGATAAAGTAATTTAAAGTGAAAAGAACTCAAAATTAAGTAATCGAATTAATAATTGAAAGTAGCAATTAAGGATTGGATTAAAAGGAAATTATTAAATTTGGAATTTGGGCTGAAGCCCTTGGTGGTGAGGAAAAGGGCCAGCCCGTATTTAGTTTGGCCCAATATTATTACATGGTAGGGAGATCAAATTCAAGAATAAAAATACGATTTTTGTATTGAAGTCCAAACTCGGAAGCAACCATATTTTGGTACTTCAACCATTTTTGTTATATTATATTCCTTATATATTTTACTATAATTTAACGACTATTGTGTCCCAATTCTCAAACACAAAAATTTGTGTGAGACGGTCTCACGGGTCGTATTTGTGAAACGGATCTCTTATTTAGATCATCCACGAAAAAATATTATTTTTTATGTTAAGAGTATTAATTTTTATTGTAAATATAGGTAGGGTTGACTCGTCTCACAGATTAAGATCCGTGAGTCGGTCTCACATGAGACCCACTCATTCTCAAAATATATCCAAAAAAATAATATTTTTTCTATTCTTATATAATTTTCTATAATTATCTTAATAAGAAAATATTACAATATCAATATCTTCTATAACTATGATGGCAAAAACTTGTGTGAGACAGTCGCACGGGTCGTATCTGTGAGACAGATCTCTTATTTGGGTCAGCCATGCAAAAGTATTACTTTTTATGCTAAAAGTATTACTTTTTATTGTGAATATGGATAATTTTTATTGTAAATACGATCTTTGATCTGTTTCATAAATAAAGATATGTGAGACATCTCACAAAAGACCCACTCAACTTTACTACATCAACTCACGGATTACATAAATTTTTAATACCCACGCGAGAAATATCTAACAACAATATGACAATGATTGAAACTTTATATTCTATATATTTTTGGTTATATTAACCCATACGTAATTGAAACTTTTAATACCCATGAGGAAAATGTCTATGATCGTTCGTAGTGTCGATTTTTTTGAAAGCGGATGCAATTAGAAATTAGAATGAGACTGAAAATTTAGATCTCGTGTTTATATTCTATAATTTTTATCATATTTATATTGATTACACGTCTGTCGAAAATTTATCACAAATCATGTCGTGTGTTGTCCACGGAATCCACAACGAACGTGAAAACAAATTAAACTCTCTCGTATCTTTTTTCACACATTTTAAAGAAAAAAATTAAGTTTTTCGTTATTTTGAAAGACCCCAAATTTGAGAATTCTTTTTAAAATAAAACCAAATTTGAGAATTTTACTCTTACAAGCGAACGAGGACTTGTAGCACCTCATCGTTGAATAGTAGCAGCCAATGCAAATCGACAACACAGGGGTAAAATGGGCAACATATATTACAAAATAACAATTCCACGATTTATTTCATCCTATCCACGTGGACATTACACTTATGATAGGATGAATGGCCAAAAGTTGCCCATATATATATATATATAAGAGCAATACTAGTTCTTGTTACACATACAATTAAAAAAAAAATGAATTTTATATATATATATATATTAGTTTTGATATCCTGCACACCTATCGTGCATACTTTTGTGAGCACCGACGATGTATCACTCACCTATTGGATGTGATGAAATATAGAAAAATTCCGCATCTAATGGATGAGTGACACCTCATCGGTGCTCACAAAAGTGTGCACGATAAGTGTGCAGGATATCAAAACTGTATATATATATATATAAAATTCATTTTTTTTTTAATTGTATGTGTAACAAGAACTAGTGTTGCTCTGCACCGATAGTTGTACAAATTGGACAAATTTGCCCTTACCCCACAATTTTGATCGTACGGAACTCGATGGTTTCTTTCAGCGAAAGATTCACTAGATGTGCAAGACGGTGCACCGTTGTGTTGCGGCGATTTTCATACACAATATTCTCTTTCCAAATTTGTATTTTTTTCTATAAATTCTGCTGTTTCGCCGGGAATTTCTGGCGTCCACGGTTCATCGTTGGTCTTCGGTAGCTAAATTCGTTGTAATTTATCCTTTTTACCGTTTTCCCTCTCCGATTCAATTTGTGAGTTAGCTTGCTTACATTTGTTCAGGTGAGGTGCTTCGAATTTTGACGCTGTTTTTTTTTTTTTTACGTGGGATGATTGAAGTTTAATTTGTTTGGCTGTATCGGTGTTGCTGCTCTTTGGGCTGCTTGATTTTTGGGTTTTTGTTTGTGAGCGAATGCTTGTGATTTGAAGGTAGTTTTGTTAGTTTGATCGATTGTTGGTTGGACTTTTGAAATCATTTTCTGAATAGTTGTTAACAGCGTTTGAATTTTACCCGATATCTAGGTTACTCTTATTGGAATAAATTTGTGAAGCTTTTTAACTATCTCGCGTAATATTTGTTTCGTGGTGTTTGTTTAGTTACTTTGGAACTTTTTAATATAAGAACACTTTAATATGCTTGATACCCATAGCGAGTTCAGTGAAGAGTTCAGGTGGCTCTTATGTCAATCGTGTCATCATTAAGATTAATAGTTTAGTTGGTGTTTTGTTAGTTTGGCATGAGACATTTTATGACATTAATGTTGGGGATGTAATCATGGTTCTACTTGTTCAATCTCTTAGATTTTCGTTTCTATTTGGAATGAGTCTGTCAGTTTGTCTTATTTTTGAACTTCACAGATAATACTTGTTTTCTAGTTTGAAATGCTCTATAGCTCTATTGCTAATGGTAAAGATTGTGATTTGTTCAGATATGCTCTTACTTTTATTTTGATATGATTTTTTAGCCTTCGTGTTGGAAATGATAGTTTTGAATTAAATTCGCAATTTCATCAAGTTTCAATCGCACTTCCACATTAAAAGGTCTATTGAATTTGCATGCCTCTCTTTGAATTTGTTAATACGCTGTGGAGCTAATTATGTGGTTGCCACATAGAAAACGAAAAAGCACTTGAATTATATGCCATGTTATAATTACTCTGTCTCCCCCTCCCTGACATTATCTTGTTGGTTATGAAGTCGAACCGTTGGACATTACTATGTTTGACCAACGGAAATTGAAACCAAAAAATGTCCCCTTTCTGTTGTATATGGACTTTCTTTGCTGTGTGTGTTATCTGTGATAAATTTTCCATGCTGGTAGAATCTAACATGAGCATATTGTGTGTCGATTAATCTCTGTGTTTTTCACCTATGAAGTTTGGCTGTTTGATCATTGATGTTATAACTGCACTCTGAATCTTTAAATTCTGGTTCTATCTTTGTAATGGCCAATAACGTGTTCGCAGATCTCTTAGAGGCAAACAATGGCACATGCTTTGGTTCAATTGACCAACTTACCTTCTTCAGTGGCCTTAGTAAATAATGTGAAGTTAAAGAGCTCTGGTAATACAAAACGGTCAGCTATAATGTTGTGCAGTTTACGAACTGCACCTCTGACGATTAGGAGTTTCTCCGGGTTGCGGGGAGTAAATTCCATAGACCTGCTGGTGCAGAAAAATTCCGAGACACTCCAATCAAAGGTAATTCCATTCACCTCTAGGAAGCAAGGACGAAAAATACGAGTTGCACCACGAGCCATGTTCGAGCGGTTTACGGAAAAAGCGATAAAGGTCATTATGCTTGCACAAGAGGAGGCTAGGCGTCTTGGCCACAATTATGTTGGAACTGAGCAGATTTTGTTGGGGCTTATTGGTGAGGGTACTGGAATTGCTGCCAAAGTTCTCAAGTCCATGGGGATAAATTTGAAAGATTCTCGTGTAGAGGTCGAGAAATTAATTGGACGAGGCGGTGGTAATGTTGCTGTTGAGATACCTTTTACTTCTCGTGCAAAGAGCGTGTTAGAACGCTCACTAGAGGAAGCTCGCCAGCTCGGTAAATTGTTTTTGGTCTCCTGTGTGTGCTTTTTGAGTTTTTGTCAGATTGTCATTGAACTGCTGTAGTGCCCATGTGCCCATTGTTACATGTGCTTATTCTTATTCGTTGATGCTTAGGGACCCTTTCAGCTATATTAATTTGTAATTTTCTATGATTTTGTAATGCTATTTTTCATTGAGGTTGGTTTAGTTAGATGTTTTGCTTTGGTTTTGGATTCAGGCCACAATTACATCGGATCAGAGCACTTGTTGCTGGGATTGCTTAGAGAAGGAGAAGGCGTGGCAGCAAGTGTCCTTCAAAATTTAGGTGCTGATCCAAGTAATATTCGAACTCAGGCAAGCAGTCCTACTTTTTCTTCCTTCTTGTTATTTTATGATTTTGCAGAATCTGAGGGAATGATTATAGGTTATAAGAATGGTTGGTGAGAGTGCAGAAGCAGTTGGTGCTGGTGTTGGAGGTGGAAGCTCGGGCAACAAGATGCCTACACTGGAGGAGTATGGTACCAATTTGACCAAGTTAGCTGAGGAGGTATTTTTTTTCCCATTTTCACTATTAATTTTTTATTTTTTTGGAGGCATCTGACAGGATTTGTGGTTGTTTTCCTTTTTAGGGTAAACTAGACCCTGTTGTTGGAAGGCAAAGTCAAATCGAACGTGTCATTCAAATCTTGGGGCGTCGAACAAAAAATAACCCTTGCCTCATTGGAGAACCTGGTGTTGGGAAAACAGCTATTGCAGAGGGTCTTGCTCAAAGAATAGCCAACGGGGATGTTCCAGAGACTATTGAAGGTAAAAAGGTAAGCTACCAATGGCGACTTAGAAAAGAAACTCTTCTTGTTGGTGATCTTCATTTTTTTACTACACATGGGAAATAAGAGTGCTGAAAGTCAGTTGGGTTTCAACCTTGCTGAAAGAGCTTGAATCAAACACTTTGTTTGGTTTTGATTTGAGAAACCAATTTGCTTCTTTCTAAAGTAAAACCAAACATTATCTGCAATTTCACTCTCTCCCTATAAAATATTTTTCTGCTCATTACTGCACTCCTTCCAAAAACCGCCTCATAATTGTATTATTTTTTAACGCAGCACGCAATGTTAAAAATTCAAAATACATTTCTCATAATAATCATTTACATAAAGATCAAATCAGATATAATTTTATAATATTCACGGGACTATAGTTTCACGATCTAAAGTTTTAAGTAATATTGTCTACTTAGAAAACATTCTAACTGTACCTTTTTATCTCACAAAATCACACCACAAGATAATTTCCCTTAAATGATTTCCCAAAACATAAAAATATTACCAAAAGCAACCAAATTTTATATATTTTTTCAGTCTAATATTTGAGAGGTCATTGAATATTTTGGAAGTAGAAGTTGTATGCATGGATGATGATTGGCACAGACCTGTTTGGTATTGTGCTTGTAGTTTTTATGCTCTTCATTGTTATTTATTGGTTGAATGCAACTATTTGCTCTGGTATTGCACTTTTAAAAATTGGGTAGCTATTCAAATTTTCCCTATATTTTTGAGTGAGTGTTGTTTTTGGATCATTTCAGGTTATAACCCTGGATATGGGTCTTCTTGTTGCTGGTACAAAGTATCGTGGTGAATTTGAAGAAAGGCTAAAGAAGCTTATGGAGGAGATTAAGCAGAGCGATGAAATTATACTTTTCATTGATGAGGTTCACACATTGATTGGAGCAGGAGCTGCTGAAGGGGCAATTGATGCCGCAAATATCTTGAAGCCTGCTTTAGCTCGGGGTGAATTACAGGTTAGTTGCATTTATGAAATAAGTTAAAAATGAGAAGATATGGCATGAAGATGCTCGTGACTGTGATGTTGCCACACTTTTAAAATCTTGAAAATCGTATCTATTATTAGTTGTTTTTGAATTTTGATCTATTTACTGATGTTTATATAAATTTTTGAGGCAATTTTTACTGAGATCTGATTTTTACATTACACTGATGGAAGATGTATTGAACATGAAGGTTTTTGTTGGTCCTTCTGAAAAATTATCTACGTTCTTAATATAAGAATCCTTTTTTTACTTTCTCCGAGCTCGAAAAATATGCTCATCAGTGATTTATTTCTCATCGTTTTAGACATGGGTCACGTTTGGTTGGATGAATTCTATCATGTTGTGTAATGCCAATTACTAATGCATTGCAGTGTATTGGGGCTACAACACTAGATGAATACCGTAAGCACATTGAGAAGGATCCAGCTCTAGAAAGACGTTTCCAACCTGTTAGAGTACCAGAGCCCACTGTAGACGAAACCATACAGATTCTTAAAGGGCTTCGAGAACGCTACGAAATTCATCACAAGCTTCGTTACACTGATGAAGCTTTAGTTTCTGCTGCACAGCTTTCGCACCAATACATCAGGTATATAGGGCTGCACCATATGTTATTAATTACTAATTTACTCAATGACCGATATAAGACTGAAATGATTAATCACGTCCAAGGAAAATGATCCATATTTTATACATACATCATATGTAAAGTCGAGTTTGCTGATTCTTTGCATCCAGGCCTGTTGACTTTTGATCCCGAGAAAGATACAAAGCTCCAAAGCTCTGAGCTACCTGCTCATCTCTAATGCTATCTTTGCATATTTCAGTGACAGATTTTTACCTGATAAAGCCATTGACTTGATTGATGAAGCTGGTTCCAGGGTTCGACTTCGTCATGCACAGGTAGGACCATCTCTTAGCAGTGCCATGGTCCATTTCCCATGTATACTATGTTGACGCATTAATCTTCTGCAGCTCCCAGAGGAAGCCAGAGAGCTTGAGAAAGAGCTCAGGCAAATAACAAAGGAGAAAAATGAAGCTGTTAGGAGTCAAGATTTCGAAAAGGTAAATGACAATTTTCTGATCCCTACTTGAATTTGATGTTGGGGTAGTTGAGATAAAGATCCCAATATTATGTCACAGTTAGTCTTCATATCCTGACCATGTTCCATTTGTTCAATTTTTTAGGCTGGGGAGCTACGTGACCGAGAAATGGATCTCAAGGCACAGATATCCATTCTTATTGACAAAAACAAGGAATTTACCAAGGCAGAAAATGAGGCGGGGGACACTGGTCCTCTCGTGACAGAAGTTGACATTCAGCACATTGTCTCTTCTTGGACAGGCATCCCTGTCGAAAAAGTCTCAACTGATGAATCTGATCGCCTTCTCAAGATGGAGGAGACTCTCCATAAACGGGTCATTGGGCAGGATGAAGCTGTTAAAGCCATCAGCCGTGCTATCCGTCGTGCCCGTGTTGGGCTAAAAAATCCCAACCGTCCCATAGCTAGTTTCATCTTCTCTGGCCCCACTGGTGTAGGAAAATCAGAGCTAGCAAAGGCCCTGGCTGCCTACTACTTTGGATCTGAAGAAGCTATGATTCGGCTTGATATGAGTGAGTTTATGGAGAGACACACTGTCTCAAAGCTCATCGGGTCACCCCCTGGTTATGTTGGTTACACGGAAGGTGGACAGCTTACTGAGGCCGTTCGGCGCCGTCCTTACACAGTTGTGCTCTTTGACGAAATAGAAAAGGCTCACCCCGATGTCTTCAACATGATGCTTCAAATTCTTGAGGATGGGCGGTTGACCGACAGCAAAGGTAGAACAGTAGACTTCAAGAACACGCTCTTAATCATGACATCAAACGTCGGAAGTAATGTAATCGAGAAAGGTGGACGTCGTATAGGTTTCGATCTAGATTATGATGAGAAGGATAGTAGTTACAACCGGATCAAGAGCTTGGTGATGGAGGAACTGAAACAATACTTCAGACCTGAATTTTTGAACAGGTTGGATGAAATGATCGTATTCCGGCAGCTTACAAAGCTGGAGGTGAAGGAGATAGCTGATATCATGTTAAAGGAAGTCTTCGAGAGGCTTAAATCCAAAGGCATAGAACTTCAGGTAACTGATAGGTTCAGAGATAGGGTAGTTGAAGAAGGATACAACCCGAGCTACGGAGCCAGGCCTCTTAGACGAGCTATTATGAGACTTTTGGAAGATAGCATGGCTGAGAAAATGCTCGCCCATGAAATTAAAGAAGGCGACTCGGTCATTGTTGATGTTGATTCAGATGGCAATGTTATAGTTCTGAATGGCAGCAGCGGTGCTTTTCCAGAAATGTCCCCCGAACAGCTTGCCTTGTAGATTTTGCTCCTGTTCAACTACGCCATTCTCCTACTCCCCCCGGATCTTCCTTATGCCAAGCCAAAGCCACCCTCCATGGATACACGAGGTTGTGGTTACATTTTTTCAACTCTCTACTAGATTCTAGTTATTACACTTTACGGTCTAGCCTTAGAAGCATTCTTTAAATTTGCATTAACATTATTCATGATTGATGGTGAAAGCCACGTCTCGTCCATTGCATCTGGCGGGGACGCATTCAAACATTTGGATTAGTTTGTTCGTGAAGCTGTTGGTTCCATAGTTGAATGCTAGATAGATATGTAGACATGGTTATTTCTGAATTACATGAGTCAATAATCTCATGTCAAGCTCTTTTTATTTGTTTAGCACTTGTTATGGACATGACGATGGAATTTAAGCTCAGTTTTTTTAGTTTGCAGGATACATCCGGTGAAAGGAAATATACATAATTATTATATCGTTCAGTTAAAAATCAATATGGAAACGAATCAAAACTAAAGATAAACTAATGAAAATAACTGTTACATATATTTTATGTTAGTTGGTGCATAAAATTGAAAAGAAAAAACGAAACATGTTATATAGATTCTAGGACAGGTGGAAATACCATATGGAAATATGGCAAAGTCGATCCTAGGACAGGTGGAAATACCATAGATTCCCCATCGATTGAAAAATATATACATATTATATAAATTTTTCTAAGAATGTAAGGTGAATGCCATAAATGTTTCCTCTTGAATGATAAATAATAAATAATAATTTAAATTTTTACGTAATTTTACAAAGAATGTACTTAACAATCCCCTTGGTATTAAATAACTCCGATAAGTAATTTCCTTATACGTATAATCAACATCCACCTCAAACAAGCGTTCCACTATAATCAAAGCCAGATGCTACAAAACAACAAATGACATTATTGGGACTCAAAAGGCAAGACAACAGAAACTTCTCTTGAATGACTAAAGGTTCCTTCTTTCATCAGCACCCCTGGAACTATATGAGCTCCTAAATTCGTATAATTCATTTGTTTCGTTCTCGACTGGCTAAATTAAATATGGTGCTCGGCGAAAATTGTCAGAGCAGTTCAAGATGAAAACTGACCTAAAGGGGTATCAAGAGTTCCCGCAATACCAACAGTGTGATGTAGACTTATAACTTCTTCCACGTCCTGCTTGACGCATGACAATGGTCTTGTACATACATGCTGATACACAAGTATTTGCAAATATCTCTGCGTGTCATTGAAATTCAGCAGAACATACATCAACACCTGTTGGAACAGGATGCCCGGGAAGATCTGAGCAGTCGAGGCTTTCTCGTAAAAGAGATGCCCTGCAGGGGTTCATAATAAGAAGTTGCTGCAAGTCCTTTGGAAGAACTTTAAATACAATTTGCAGATCTTTCTTCAATTTCATGCAAACATCTTCAGTATCTTCATTTGTTTTTCCATGCTACATTGGGAGATAATGAAATTAATTAGGAAATACATACAAGGAAATATGATATACACAAATGATAACAGCCACTAGCAATGTAATGTCAGAGAAAAAGTACATTATTTCAAAAAAATAATTTTAAAGTGTTGTTGGTTATGGGTAATTAGGTAAACACCTCTGTATACTCATTAATCCTCTCTCTCCTTATATAGGAGATAACCTATAACTATAAGCTTCAATTATATCATTTTCACTTCTTTTCAAGGTTTTCTCTTGCATTCTTCCAAATATGTACACCCCCATTTTATATATAAAAAAAAAACAATTGCGCATTGGTTCACGTGAATAGTAAATTAGTTAACAACTGTTCATGTGAAATTGGAAGTGTTCATCCGCAAACAGTAATAATTTTTCATTTTTTCCCCTATGATGTTTCTTTTTGGTTTTCTACTACTTGATGTTTGATTTTCACCAAATCCCTTACTGGCACAACTGTAAAATTGAATAAACAAACCATCCCTTCTTGGATATATTACTTTTTCATGTTTGTATCTTATTACGGTAAAATTTTCCTCGATTTCTAGAGTCTATGGATACGTATACTTTGTTCAAGATCTTCGACTAGTCTTGATAAGTTATCTCCTCAATCTATCAAGTATGCATTTTATGGATATTCTCATACCCAAGAGGGATATCATAATGATTCGAAGTCTTATCAATACTTTACATCCAGAGATGTACTTGTCTTCGAGTCTCCTCCGTATTTCATATTTTCAATTCTCTGAAAGTGAAATGGATGCTTCCAGTCTCTCTATTCCACTTCCCCAACCTATTGATCCTACGCCGAGAATGTCTCTATCTTGGCCCACTTGCAAGTGCATCATCAATAAAGGAATATATGTCGTGTTCCTCCTGCAATCCTGACCAATGTTGAGTCCTAACATATATCTCGACTACCAACCACATTCTTCTTATTTGGACATACCTAACATTACTCACAAGGGTAAGGGTAAGGGTAAGGGTAAGGGCAAGGGCAAGGGCTCCAACACTGCTCATCCTTTATTGAATTTTGTTTCCGCCGATCAGTTTCCATGAGTTCGCTTTCTCATTGTCTATTTCTAAGTCTATCAAGAGAATATGGCCCATCGGTACAGGAGGAGTGTTACGAGCCCAAATCAGAATGTTGGAAACTTGGGTCCATTGGGCCCAGACACAGCGAAGGGCCCAATACCCATTGAGAAACCCAAAATAGTAAATGTGTATACGAGGAGAAACAAAGGGGAAAAACGTGTATGGGAAGGGGGGGATTTAAATACTAGTTAGAGGAGAGGAGAGAGTATTCAGTTACATATTCTGTTGAGGGATCACTAGCACTTGCTAGGGGGAAAGTCTTGTACAGAGTGTTTAACTCTGGGTTCTCATTTCTTTATCTTAGATTACTCAAGAGGATAATTCCAGAAATGAAGAACAAATACTGAAATGAAATATTCTATTCAATAAAGAAATGAGAACCCAGAGTTAAACACTCTGTACAAGACTTTCCCCCTAGCAAGTGCTAGTGATCCCTCAACAGAATATGTAACTGAATACTCTCTCCTCTCCTCTAACTAGTATTTAAATCCCCCCCTTCCCATACACGTTTTTCCCCTTTGTTTCTCCTCGTATACACATTTACTATTTTGGGTTTCTCAATGGGTATTGGGCCCTTTGCTGTGTCTGGGCCCAATGGACCCAAGTTTCCAACATTCTGATTTGGGCTCGTAACAATACCGGCCTCCTCAAAAATCGCCTTGTCCTCAAGGCGAAAATCTGGAAATTGCTCTTTGAAGTCTTCGAAATTCTCCCATGTAGCCTCTTCTTCCGACCGTCCCTTCCATCCCACTAACACCTGTTCACAGGGTTGGCCTGATACAACTTTAATTCTCCCTGCCAAAATCATGCTGGGCTCAAAAGTCAGAAGTAAATCAGTGTCTAGCTCCTTAGGTAGTTTGATCTCAACATCAGAGTTACCCACAGCTCTTTTTAAACATGAAACATGAAATACCGGATGCACCCTTGAGCCCTCTGGTAATTGCAACCTATAAGCCACTGATCCCACCTTCTTCTTGATCTTAAACGGCCCATAGAATCTGTTGGATAACTTTGGCGCCACTCGTGAACAAACTGAATTCTGTCGATGCGGACGCAACTTCAAGTAAACCATGTCCCCTTCTTGAAAGTGAACCTCTCTTCTTTTCTTGTTAGCGTGCTTTGTCATGTGTTGCTGAGCTCTCTCAAGATTAAACTTGAGCTGCCGTAAGAGCTCATCCCTGTCACTCAATGCTTGTGCCACCGCTGCCACCTGCGTCTCTCCCGAAGTAAACCTCATAATGCTCGGTGGCTTTCGTCCATAGACAACTTCAAAGGGAGTCATCCCTGCAGAAGTATGATAGGAAGTATTGTACCAATATTCTGCCCAATGTAGCCATTGAGCCCAAACCTTGGGTTGTTCCGAGCAGAAGCAACGCAAGTAGGTCTCAACACATTTATTCAGCGCTTCACTCTGCCCATCGGTCTCCGGATGATAGGCTGTGCTCATTTTCAGTAGCGTTCCCTGAAGTCTAAAGATTTCTGACCAAAAAAAACTCATAAACACAGCGTCCCTGTCACTTACAATTGTTTTTGGGACCCCGTGTAATTTCACAACTTGTTGGATAAATACCTCCGCCACTGTACTTGCTGTGTAGGGATGTTTTAATAGCAAAAAATGTCCGTATTTGGATAGCCTATCAATGACAACCAGTATCACATCATACCCTTTTGACTTTGGAAGTCCCGTGATGAAATCCATGGCTAAGTCCTCCCAAATTGCCTCGGGTAGACCCAATGGCTGTAGTAATCCAGCAGGTTTGGTGGCCTCATACTTTTGCTTTTGACATACGGTACATTGAGCCACAAATTTGCTTACGGCTTTCTTCATTCCCTTCCAATAAAAGTCGCTTGCCACCCTTTTATAAGTGCGAACTGCCCCGGCATGACCCCCCACTGGTGTCGTATGGAATTCATTTAACAATAGGGGAACCCATTTGGAGGCTTGTGGAACTACTAATCTGCCTTTGTGCAACAAACACCCATTTACTATTGTGTAATGGCTGTTGTTCAAGCTTCCTTCTCGTATGTCATTTATAACCTTCCTCAGTCCCTGGTCCTCCCCAACTGATTTATTTAGCTCATCTATCTCTATCCATTCTGCTCTTGTGATAGCCATCAAGTCACCCCTGCCTTCCCTTCTCGACAGAGCATCCGCTGCCCCATTATCTGCCCCCGCCTTATGCTTAATCTCAAACTCATACCCAAGTAGTTTTGCCAACCAATATTGTTGGTCAGGGGTGGTGATCCACTGCTGTAGGAGATTCCTCAGCGGTTTATGATCTGTTATTATAGTAAATTTGCGTCCCAAAAGGTAGTGGCGCCAATGTTGTACTGCTGACACCAATGCCATCAATTCACGTTCATAAGTGGATTTGGTTAATGCCTTGTCAGCCAATGCCTTGCTGTAGTAAGCTATGGGCCTGCCTGCTTGAGCCAATACAGCCCCGAGCCCCCCTCCCGATGCATCACATTCCACTATAAATTCCTTGTCGAAATTGGGCATCTTCAGAACAGGGGCCGTGCTTAGAGCTCCTTTAAGCTCGAGGAAGGCTTTTTCTGCCATGTCATTCCAAGAAAAATTATTTTTCTTTAACTGGTCCGTGAGTGGTTTAACAATCTTCCCATAATCTTTGATGAACCTTCTGTAATAGCCTGTTAACCCGAGAAATCCCCTCAAGCCTTTGGTATTCTTAGGTCTTGGCCAGTTGCTAACACTGTCTATTTTATCTGGATCCACCATCACCCCTTGACCAGTGATAATGTGTCCCAAATAACTAACTTGACTCAACCCAAATTGGCACTTCTTTTGATTCAAAACCAAGCTGTTGCTTAGCAGCACATTGAGTATTGTTTCCACGTGCTTCAAATGTTCTTTCCACCCCTCACTGTAAATTAAGATATCATCGAAAAAAACTAAAACAAACTTCCTCAAATAAAGGCGGAATACCTCATTCATTGTGGCTTGGAACGTAGCTGGAGCGTTCTTTAACCCAAAGGGCATTACCACAAATTCGTAATGCCCGTCGTGTGTTCGAAACGCCGTTTTTGGAATGTCCTCCGGTTGCACTCGAATTTGATGATACCCCGACCTGAGATCCAACTTCGAAAAGTATTTAGCACCGTGCAACTCATCGAATAACTCCTCGACTACTGGAATGGGGTACTTGTCGGAGATGGTGATCTCATTCAATGCTCTATAATCCACACAGAATCTCCAACTGCCATCTTTCTTTTTTACTAGAATTACAGGGCTGGAGTATGGGCTACCACTCGGCTGTATGATACCCGACTTGAGCATATCTCGCACCATCCTTTCTATCTCGTCTTTTTGGTGATGGGCATATCTATATGGGCGTACTGAAACTGGACCGTACCCCTCCTTGATGTTAATGACATGATCTTGGAGTCGGTGAGGAGGCAACTCGCTGGGCTCCTGAAACACACCACCGTATCCCGAGAGGAGTTGGTCAAATGCCCCATTGGAGTCTCCTTGCTCAACCCTCAGCTTGCTCAGTTCACTGTCCTTCCATTTAAGTAGCACCGCTCCACTGAATTCTACTTCTCGTACCTTTGCAATCGACTTCAGTGATACCACAGATCGGCTAAGAGTCGGGTCTCCCCTTAGAACCACGGGCTGCCCTTGCCACGTAAACCTCATCTCCATGTTGGCCCAATTGAGCGTGACATCTCCCAGTGTTCGGAGCCAGTCAACTCCTAGGATGAGATCAAGCTCACCCAATTCAAACAAATATCCCTGGATCTGTATTTGGCAGAGCCCCAAATCCACTTCCACCTCTTTGCACAATCCCTGACAAGCAACACGACCCCCATCTCCCAAACAAACACAGAATCTCACCTCCTCATCCACTTTAATTCCCACATCATGAATCAGTTGTCTTGATATGAAGTTGTGGCTCGCACCACTGTCGATCATCAGTACCACTCCCCTTCCTGCTATCTTGGCTTTCATTTTTAATGTTTGTGGCTGGTTAATTCCGCTGATCGAGTATAAAGGCAGCTCCAACGTATTGTACTCAGTGATTGGGCACTTGTCCATGCTTCAACCTCACCTTCCTGATTGTCAAACTCTCCTCCCACTGCCCCATGCCCCTCCTCTCCTTCTCCCTCATCCTCCTCAGCTAGTACAGTCACCCTCAAACTTTTGTTCGCACACTTGTGTAGAGGGTGGTATGGCTCTCCACATTTAAAGCAGAACCCCTTCTCCCTCCTATGCAGATATTCTTGGTGTGATATAATTCTACCCTCACGATTCTTTGGTACTGGCGATCTCGCCATTCCCCCACCACTCCCACCTGGGCTTGATCGCGTCCCTCCCCCGTGAGAGGTCTGAGAGAAAGGTCTGTGTGAGTACCCTTCTCCTGGGCCCGTCGTTCTCGCGATAATTCGCGATGATGGGTTAGTAGATGGGCTATCCTTTTCAGTGGATTGGGCCGGATTAGCCCTAGTCACCTTAAAGGGCCCTTTCTGTTCCACACCTGAGCCAAGCCCAGATTGGCTTCTGCCACGATCCATCACCTTCCCGAACAACTCGACTTCTAACCCTCTTGCCAAGAGCATCGCTCTGTCCACCGTTCGTGGGCTGTGAACGATCATCTTCCTCCTAATCTCCTCCCGCAATCCACTCATAAAGTAACCCAGACATTGGTCTTCTTGAACGTCACCAATCTGGGCAACCAACACCTCAAAGCGTTCAATATAGGTGTCGATTGGTTGCTGTCCTTGCTTCAACGAGGCCATGAGTTCAAATGGGTTGGCCTCGTATCCACCGTATCTCTTGATTAGTTCTTCGGCAAACCGATCCCAGTTCATATTGGGGACCCTCAACTTCATCCAGCGGAACCAATGGATTGAGGATCCTTGCATACAAATGTAAGCCAATTTGAGCCTACACCCCATCGGGGTGTCATGAACATCAAAGTATTGCTCAATTTTCCCCAGCCAGCCCATCGGGTCTTCTCCTTCGAACACAGGTAATTCAATCCTCCTTAAGGCCATCCTCATCTCTTCTGTGACTACTTCACGTCGTCCTTCATCGGGAACCTCCGCACTCTGCTCCTTTTCCGACTTGTCATACTGACCGTGAGCACTTCCTTCTCCCTGTTTTTTTATCAACTGTTCCATCAATATTCCCAGTTCGCTGAGGCTTCCGAGGGTTTGATCCAGCTTTTCTAGCCTGTCTTGCACGTGCAGCATACTCTCTTGCAGACCGTTCACCGACCGTTCCATCGTTTCAAACTTTGCGCCGTTCCTGGTGCTGGCCATCGTCTTCTATCGCCCCTTCGAATCCGGCAGGTCGGACCAATGTTATGATCTTAGATTACTCAAGAAGGTAATTCCAGAAATGAAGAACAAATACTGAAATGAAATATTCTATTCAATAAAGAAATGAGATCCCAGAGTTAAACACTCTGTACAAGACTTTCCCCCTAGCAAGTGCTAGTGATCCCTCAACAGAATATATAACTGAATACTCTCTCCTCTCCTCTAACTAGTATTTAAATCCCCCCCTTCCCATACACGTTTTTCCCCTTTGTTTCTCCTCATATACACATTTACTATTTTGGGTTTCTCAATGGGTATTGGGCCCTTTGCTGTGTCTGGGCCCAATGGACCCAAGTTTCCAACATTCTGATTTGGGCTCGTAACAAGGAGGCAATGGATGATGAAATGTATCTCGAAGGACATGGGGCTTTGGACCTTTTTGAACAAATCCCACATCTACGTTACAAGTTAGTGTTTACTGATAAAGACAAATCTAATGGTAAACTGAATGACTGATTTGTATAAATTACAATAAGTTGCAAAAGAGTTCACACAGACATGATGTTAGACTATATATACGATGGGTTGCATTAATGAGAAGATTAACAAACCAAAAGATTTTGAACTATCTTAGAATTTCAATTTCCATTAATTGAATAGCCAACCACTCACATATCATACAGATGAGATGAATAGATGGTGATGTCTTTGCATATAGACGTTACAATATATATATATAGGAGGTAGAGAGAACATGAGAATTTAGATTTTGATCCCTATAAATTTTGTGTATTTTTTTTCACATTCTACTTTTTTTATGCATTTATTTACTCGTCTAGTAGGGCACGTTCAATTGCATTTCAAACATCTGAACCATTCAAACCCATTCCAGAATACTATCGAGTACATCCCACTATTTGTGAAAAATCAAACAAGAGAAATGGGAGATGAGAACAAAGGGAAAAAAATAAAGATTGCTTGAATACTATCTTCTAATGAAAAAATCATAGAAGGAAAAGCAAAAGGACACAAGGCAGCACAGTATTTTGAAACAAGAGAAGGGACTCAGGAAAATATATGCACGAGATAAATCCTCTGCAAATCAATATATTCCCAAGTTAATATTTTTTTTAGAAATTACAGAAAGAATCAAAGAAACATACCAGCATTTCTCCTTGGAGGTTTCTCTCAATCGCATTGAAGAAATCAACAATTTCCAATTCTGACATCCGAGCTATCAACTGGTTTATGTTGCTCTTAATTCTAGCTTGTCTCCACATTTTATACTGTTCTTGCTCAGCAACAGCACGTTTTCTACGGAACCATGGCAGAAAGTTGTGTCCTTTCAAGAAACGCCTGCATTAATGTAAAATAAATATCCATTTTAGAAAGTAATAAAACATATCGACTAAACAAATCATTTATCTAAGTACATATAAATGAAGGATATCAAGAGCAAAACTGACAATTTAGGACTGGGCAGTTAAGAATGAGGACAAGGCATCACCAGAAGCCATATACATTTTGAAACCCTTCATTTTAAAGATGTATGACGAGTACACAAAGAAGTGGACTAGCAGGAAATAGATAAACCAAAGCGATTGCATGATTGCCAAACATGAAAAATAATTCATTTCTGAAAGATGTAACATGAGGAGAAACACTTTGTGTGATAAACATTTCTTTTCGATGTAAAAATAATTTTGATGGAAAGAAGACTGGTTCCAAAACCGTTCAACAATGTTTCAGGTCTAGTTGTGGGGGATGAGTCTCCGCAGTATCAGAAACTTCACAAAACTTAGGTAAAAAGGGCACATGGGCAAAAACGTAATAATTTTTCCATAGGGTTCATATGAGCGGCACAAAAGATAGTGGATGTCTGCATTTCTTGTGCAGAGAGCAACTTCGGAAAATATTGTTTAAGGGGATTATCTTTGAAGAAGGTGATCAGTGTCAGATATCCATTTGCTTCAGATGAGTTGATGATAAGTTGTCCTGGCTGGAAAGAGTATATTCAAATTTTAAAAAATTGGAATAGACTAAAGACTAGAGAGAGAAACTATAAAGGAAACGTGCTAATTTTGGACAATTAGGTTGCATAAAACTATTTTCTCAGAAGGAAAAAAATGGCAATTTGAAGAAGTTATAGTGAACTTCATTGTGGATGAGTAGATATTGCCACAAGGCAGGGTGTTCTCTTCATGGATATTTTAAACGAAAATTGCAAAATTATCTATCAAGGGAAACCCTTCTCATAGCAGGAGGTGTAAATCTATCCATTATTCAGTACCTGTAGAGATCTAGCCAATTTGACCTCATTCTCTTCAGTAGAAACTTTCCAGGACCTCTTTCTGACAAAGTTGATAAGAATTCCTCAGTACTGAAAGACGGTAGAGAAGGTGGATCAGCATATGGAGATGAACCTTCAGAAGGAGTATTTGCTCTGAAATATGGACCAAAAGGGGCCAAAAAGTTCGTGGTCAGCTCCAAAAAATGGCGGCGTAATATATCATTGTTAACAACTGACATCGACTCCTCAACCCTTGGAGATAATCCAGCATCAACAAGTCTATTCAAGATAGAGGTATCTGGCTTTGTCACTGAAGCATAATTCGACCATACAGCTTCTTTGTGTTCTGTCATTAGACACAAAGGACCATCTCTTTTCAACTTTACTGCATTCAAGAAGTTTGCAGCAGTAAACTTCCTTACCGAAAGATGTCGGAAGTTCAATCGTTCTTCTTGAGCAGAGATTCCCCCGTTTGAAGCCCTTGAATCAATGTTAAGACGACTAGAATGTGAAACAGGAGTTCCAACTGAAACTATGTGAGGCACATTACGCAGTGCTTTTAAGAAAAAGAGGTTTGTGACACCTAAAACCATTGGAGGAAAAGCGGCCCCCTCTGGGAGAGAGTTCAAAATGGAAAATTCAGAGTCGTGTATTGTAAAGTAAGGCCTGAAATCAACACTGAAAAGTAATGGGGCAACCAAACTAACTAGACCAGCAACTGCTTCACAGCACTGGGGAGGGGTCGGTGCTATGATTAAAATGGGTTCCCCAATGAGTAACACTTCCCAGAGCTTCCAAAGATGCATCAAGAGTCCCCGGAATGTTCCAAAAAGATCGGAGTCATGAAATAAACCCTGTGGCACTGATAGATTTGAAGGGAGAAGGGGGGCCAGTGAGGACGCAGAGTCTTCAAAAATCCCGCTATCTGATGGCAAACTGTGAGAAGGAGGAAGGTTCACTTTCAGTAACGCATTCCCAATAGGAAGCACCATAAGATTACCAGGTACAGGAGTAGGCCACATCGATACACAACTAGCAATGTGAGCCAGTGCTTTCTTTCCAATATCAAAGTACAAAGGGCCCATAATTTGTAGCAAAGGCCTAAACACACAAGAGTATGGACTGTGAGAAAGAATAACAACAGATTTTTGTTCACCTCCCCGCTTTAGCCTCTCATCATGTCTCTGCCTATTAAACACAAAACCATACAGGTATCTTGAGTTATAGTGATTTTTACCCTTTTGCGAATCCGCATACAATGGCCCTTGAAATATTAAGTTATTATCTACTTCATTAGTCTTTGATGGACCAATGTTTGAAAGTGGAGGTTTTTCATGCCTCCTTATGCGGAAGAAGAAGATACAATCATGAATACTTGATCGGTTAAGGTTCTGTGAAACTGAATCTGGGAACGAACTAAAAGCAACTTGAAGCTCCTCATTTTGGGTAAGACAGCCAGGTGGATAACACTCCTCAATGAGCTGCCCCTGCTCGAGATCAAACCTAATGATACAAAAAGCAACTACCCATTGATGCAAAGCTTTTTCGTCAACTTCTGATGCAAGTTCTGACTTCACAGAAAATGACGGCGACCGGCTCATTTCCAGATACTTGACAATCACTCATCAATGAAATTAACTCTACATCGACCACCAGCACTGAGAAAATTGAAGGAAGTGGCCATCCTGAAAACATGTAGAAAGGTTTTCGCATCAACCAATTAACCAATAAAACTACATTGTATCTACAAAAATGAAGTAGATATTCACAAGGAAAAATCCATTAGCTTCACATATACCCCATACTTCATAAATGAATATCCATCCATGATAACGAAGAAACAAATAAGAATCAATAGTATATTTTCCATTACAAATGTGGACTGCAGAAAATAATAACGACGACAATAATAATAAACATTCAACAGTAAATATAAGTAATTAAATTCCATATCTTTTCAGAAGAAGGAAATAAGGAAAACAGATGACACTTCCTTGTATAGTTAATTTGAATCCCAACTATGCAACCACATATGTATTGGAATGAACTCCGCGAATACAGTGGCAAGATCCAGTACAGTAGTTTCATGATAAATGGTACTTGCCAGCTCTGAACTTTCAATAGAATAATGGTCCACAGTTGGGAATCCTATGCCGATCAAACATCAAAATGCCTGCCCCAGTGATCTAAACAGTAAAACATGAACATTTTGAAGTATTCTGAATCTGATCTTAGACTTAGAAATCACTGTTTTCTCCAATCCCGTGTGGGGAACCATTATATTAATAAAAGTATAAGTGATTATTAAACAAAACAGATTCATGTCAAAATTTCTCAAAGCAATGTTACAAATCAATCTCTCCCCTAAATTACTCTTAAACAGGAGACGATTGATGAAGAATAAGGCAAGCGTGAAGGGAAAAACTTCAAAAAAAATTGTCAAAATAAAAGCTATATTTACCTGAAAATTATTTGTCAAAATTTTTTTATAAATATATATTTGTAAGGAAGGTCATTGTGACTAATTTAATTACCTGGACTCCGAAATCCAAAAACTAGAATTTCTAGAAGCAGCTTGGATCTGCAAAATTGGCAAACAATTAAATATTGACAGGCCATGGGAAGATAAAAATGTAGAATTATCTAGTTACAAATAACTGTTCAAGACACAGAAATCAATTTTAGGTATCATGGTAAACACGTTAACATTATTTCAATGATTTATTATATCATTCAATTTTTCATTTTATACACAGCCATCTTATCAGTGTGTCTTTTTTTACTTTTTTCTTGTGTCAATTCTGATTTCTAATTTAATAGTTTTCAAAACTAAAGAGATTACAATAAGACATAATAAATTAACTTAGGTTCATTTTACCTCCAATATGAGACAAATCGTGTTTACCTGAAATTAATATTTTGACATGTTTACCATTCGGAATAGTTTAGATCATTGGTGAGTCCTTGGTGAAAAAGTAACTGAAATCCCACCAATCATCAGGCTCTTTTCATGCTATGGTCGCCTCTGTATCAGCTTCGGTTTACAAAACAAACAAATCATTCTGAAAGAAAAAAAATTACAATGTATTAAATGATTATTATATAGCTTCAAAAACAATGGCAAAACTGCTGATCGCATTTGTAATGCACCACATTACAAAGAATCAAACTAAGGAACTTAAGCAAATAGGATAATGGTGCCCATTGAATACTAACTGAATCAAACAAATACTACTTTTTTTTTATCCAAATAAGCTAAAATCGAAAAAGAAAATAAGCTATAAATATCACTACTAACTAGGCAAGGTTACATTTGAGTTGATGAACATGGCACATCAGCCCACTTGGCATCCAAACGCTCTATGCAGGAGTTCAAAATCCAATGAATGCTGTCAGGTGGAGAAAAAATTTGCTAAATCAGTAAAAGCATAGTCCATAGAAGAGGTGACAAATGATTAATGGACCAACTCTCCTACTTGTAAAATTTTTTATTCCAACTCTTGCCGTTTCAATAATAAATAAACAGTGATACAGTTCAGCATATATGGCCTCTCTGTCAAAAGTCACTTTATCATAGACAACGTAAAAAAAATTAATATCTTTTGTAATCTATCTAAAAAGTTTTCTTACTAAAAGGCATAGAGTATTTCCACATAAGATCTACCCCATTGTGCTGACAGATGTAATATTTCTGGATCCCTCATAATACAAGCAGCGTAAAAAAATTTGATGTTTCAGTGAATCCAAATTAGGAAGCAGCATAAAATTGAAGCAGATTCTTGGTATTACCATTTCAATCATAATGCATCCTAATGGCATTTTGTGACGAACCTCCTATTTGTCATATGGGAAAAAGAAGAGGCTTAAAACCTATAAATGATTTCATTAGAAAGAATTGGACAGATATATTGTCAATTTTCTGCTGGTGAGAAAATAAAAGAGAAAAGTTATAATATGGTTGCAAAAGTGGAGCAAATTAAAATTCAACAAGATGAAATGCATAAAAAGTTCAAAGTCATCAATAGATTTAGAAAGTTTCAGCAAAATACTAAGGAAAGAGGAATTAAATGTAAATGTTTCAGATTGGCCAACCATTCTGTACCCCATGCAGGACCAGATAATAGTTTTGACATTTGAACTAAATGCAGGGTGACTTCTAACTTCAAGGATCCTACCTACTTAAAAGGTATATAACGACAACTTCAACTGGTAAGGAAACCTTCAAGGATCATACCTACTTAAAAGGTATATCATGACAACTTCAACTGGTAAGGAAACCTCACCCTTTATTTATTTTCATTTTTGAAGGACAAAATTAACCAATATGGTTCTTTCAATCTTACCCATTTCACAGAAAATTTTGATCAACTTGGACTTTCAGATCTTAAAATTCCCTCAACATTCCTTATATTTGTAGCCACCAAAAGAACACCTTTCTCTCATGCGCAAAAAAAATAAATTATCCTGCTTACGAACCAAAAAACAGTTAACCTCTCTCAACCTTATTTTCTGGTGGTAGCATAATAACAGTTAAAGGTTAAAACAAATAGGTTATGACAAACTACAAAAATATACTCGCTTCAAAGTGTATAAGAAATACTGAATGTGCCATGTTCAACAACATTGTACATTTAAAGTTATTATTAATTCGCCGACCTCAATTCGTTTGTATAAAAAATTTCCAAAATGATATTTATTGGCATGAAACACTCAAAGTTACCATAAACATGCGTGTATCAACAAAAAGACGATACTTTAGTTGATCGAAGCCATTAGCACATAGAAATAATTAACCGCGGTATTCTCAAAAAAACTGATGTGCGAATCAGAAACCCATTTCACCTTTTCTATTTCCCACGGGAACAAATATGAGTAAAACGGATAAAGCTAAAATATCGAGAAATTATACAGATTTAGATGCGTGAATTGTGGTTCTGAGCTTTGCCACACTAGGTTCCTAAACTTCCCAACATATGTCGATCTCATCCACAATCTTCACATAAGAACCTTCACGAACTACAAGAAGTGACAACAAACCATGTCCGGAAATCGTAACATTTACATGAATCCAAAACCCAGGGGAAAAAATTTGAATAAAGAAGAAGGAAACGCAAAGATTTGTAATTTTTAGATTTGTCTTCATACTAGTGATTAGTTCACAACGCAAAACACTAAAAATCCAAAATTCGTTTATGAAAATTCCTACCCATTTATTATATGGATGACAAAGCAGGAATAAAAATCTTCTACGCCTTCATCTGAAGATTGTTCAGCGTGTGGCTAAGCAGATTGAACTGCGGAATTGACGAATTTTGATGGAAGTGAAAGCGTAGTTAAATGCATAGATCTGTGTTTGATGGAAGCTGGCAGTTTCGAAAAAAGGCAAATGGATTGGAGTGGCAAATTTTGGGGATTAAATAAAATCATATTATGATAGATTACATTTATCGAATTTTGTAATTTAACCCAAAGTCAAAAAAAGCAAACATTTACTCCATGAATATAGTTTTTGTGAGACGATCGTGTAGATATTTATTGAATTAATCTTGTATATATTCACAATAAAAACTAATAATTTTAAAATAAAAAATCATATTTTTCATGAGTGATTCAAATAAAAAATATATATCACAAAATTAATCCATGAAATTGTCTCATAACTTTTATTATGCATGTACGTACAAAATTTTGATAGTTGTAATACATATATATGTGGATATAATTCGTTGAACTAGTCGTTAGATTCATATATTATGTTATCATAATATGTGATATCTGCATAAGTGTGTACAACAAGTATAATATATATAAATAAATATAACTGGCTAAACCAGCCATTAGACACATATGTTTTGTTAGAATAACATGTTGTATATCTTTATATGTACATGTGCATAACATTGATAGGTAAAATATATGTATAGTGAATGTGTCTTGCTAACCGTGGTTAAACATGTTACATATATATTACATTATATTGCACTTATCAATATTACATACGTAATATTTATAAAAAGTATTACATGTCATGCTAACGTAATATATATATAATATATTGCACTTATCAATATTACACACGTAATATTTATAAAAAGTATTACATGTCATGCTAACGTAATATATATGTAACGTGTTTAACCGCTGTTAGCAAGACACATTCACTATATATATTTTATATATATATATATATATATATATATATAGATATATATATATATATATATATATATAGATATATATATTGCACTTATCAATATTACACACGTAACATTTATAAAAAGTATTACATGTCATGTTAACGTAATATATATGTAACGTGTTTAACCGCTATTAGCAAGACACATTCAAAATATATATATATATATATATATATATATATATATATATATATATATATATATATTGATTTTGTTTATCATATCGATATTTCTTCCATTGCATGTGTTGGTTGACTAGGAACCTAAAATGGATAATGAGCATTAGGAAGAAAAAGTAAATTGGTAGGTGTATTTGGAGGTTAATAAGAGCCTACATATCCCACCTCCAATGGAGGGTTTTTTTAAAAAAAAAAATTAAAATTTTAATTTCAAAATAAAGTCGATAGTGGAGTTTTGCAAAATCAAAGTAAAACACAACTATCAATGACCGACGTTGTAATATATTTTATAGCATATGTATCTACTAAAATTACAGCGTCCAAGCTATCATGTGCAGTTACACATGACAAAAACGTCTGTTGCCAAATACTTTTTTTTATTATTCATTATTATTATTTTTTTATTTAATTTAACATATATCTTATTAGTAAAATATGAAGACAATATGTAAAAAAATGAGAGTTGGAACTTAAGTTTAATATTTGAAAAATAGATAATTTAAACGGTGAGTTAATCAACCAATTTTTTTAAAAAAATTATTTATTTGAAAAATATTAATTAATTTATCTTTTAAAAAATTATTTATTTAAATATGTGTTTCTTTAGGTTGGGAAACAATGTATATATGCATTCATCCACTTATTTTTTATTTTATTATTACAAGTAATATGAGTAATAAAAAAAATAGTTGAAATATGAAAATTCTTGAATTTTTTGTACACAAAATTTTTGAATTTGTACTTTTTATTTTTTTAAAAAAATATTTTACTTTTTTAAAATATACATTGATTTAGATTTCAAAAAAAAAAAAAAAAAAGAAATTGTATGTATGTCGACCAACTTATTTTTTATTTTTAAAAATTAATGAATTTGAGCTTCAATTTCTATTTTTTGTATGTAGATTAATTTGAAAGATAAATCACTTTTTACTTTTAATCTTTCAAATTAGTTCATTTACAAAAATAAACTTAGAGCTCAAATTCATTAATTTTTTTTTTTTTAAAAAAATAAGTGGATCAAGACACACACAACTTTTTTTTTTGAAAACTAAATCAAAGTATATTTAAATAAATAAAATATTTTGTTTAAAAAATAAAAAGAGCACAAATTCAAAAATTTTGCTTATGAAAATTCAATAATTTCATATTTCAATTTTTTTAAATAATCATAATACTAGTAATAATAAAATAAAAAATAAGTGAATGGATATGCATATACATTTTTTCGAAAATAAACCAACTCATTTTTAACTATTTTTTTTTAAAAAAAATAAGTTCCATTTTTCAAAAAGATAAATTAATTAATATTTTATTTTAAAAAAAAAATTGGTTGATTAACCCACCATTTAAAATGATCTATTTTCCAAAATTTTCAACTCTATTTTTGCATTTAGTCATCTTATTTTACTAATAAGATATTTGTCCAAAATCAATAAAAAATAATAATAATAACGAAAAAAATAAAATAATATTTAAAAAAAAACATTCACTGTCGTGTTGGCAGCTGCACATGTGTGATACCCTTGTCCACATCTTAAAAATGAAAGATTTAAAATGAGTTTATAATATCTTACAATGAACTTCTATAGCAACTTGGGTTAATCATTTTCGTAAAGCGATGACGAATATGAAGTAGTTTCTATAGGGGCCCATTATGCAATCACGCAGGCGCGGGCTCGTGGCGTGACAGAATGGTATCAGAGCCGGACACGGGTATGAAACACCGGAAAATAAGTGCTATGCAGGGCAAAGTGCTACGTGCATGGGAGCCATCTCTTGAACCTGCGGGGCAAAGTGCTACATGACGGGAGCCACCTCTTGAACTTGTAGGAGACACCTCTAGATTCTCGGTGCTGGTGGATCGAGAGGTCAGGCCGCAACGAGGACGTCGCGTTCTGAAGGAGAGGTGATTGTGATACCCTTGTCCCACATCTTAAAAATGAAAGATTTAAAATGAGTTTATAATGGCTTAAAATCGACTTCTATATCAACTTGGGATAATCATTTTCGTAAGCGAGGACGAATACGAAGTAGTTGCTGTAGGGACCTATTGTGCAATCACGCAGGCGCGGGCTCGGGCTCGGGGCGTGACAACATGTGTGGCTGGGACGCTATAGTTTTACAGTGTTCTCTGCTATTAGTGGTGGACACTGATTGATTGTGGCGTTTTGCCTTAAATTTACAAAACCACACAATCTATTTTATTTTTTAAAAACTAATTTCTTTAAAAAAAAAAGAAAGAGAAAACCCACGATGGAACTAAGAATTGGAGACCATGGAAAGTGTATGGTCCTTGGTTGGTTCGTGTTCCTTCTGAGAAATCATCGTGAGAAATTAGAAAGTTTAGGAAATAATCTTATTTTCCTAAAACTCAATTTCTACAACTTTAAAGTGAAAAAAAAAAGTATATTTTCTCTAGTATAAATAGGGCATATTCATTTATTCAATGAGGGTAATCCATCGCAGTGATTTTGAAGAAGTTATTCTGAGTTACGTCATCTTGACTGAACTTATATAAGAAAATGAACTTTAATTATATATGTTGATGCATTTGGTTATATATTATTCAATATTTGGATAAATATTTACTTGAGATTGGATATTTAATTAACTAGCACAAATGGGACCAAGCCCATTAATCCTCAAAACTCTCTATGAAAGCATGAATAGTTCACGACATCACATTTATAAGACATGCTCTCATAAACACTCATTTTGATGTTCAAGCATTCCTCTCTTTGGGATGTTCACTTCCAAACTTTTTCGTTCTACCTTTGATTCGTGACGCAGGTAACAACTCTTGAAGTTAGCTCTCCGGATTTGCCATAGTCGTCATCTGTTCACTGGTTTCAACGTACGTGCTCAGACCTTTTTAAATCGAGTAATATCATTTATTTCGCTACTTCAAACTAAAAAAATATCGAAATATATGGTATTACATATTTGATAGGTTGACAAGTACCTCAGAAATGTTGTCAATATTCAGATAAGACGCTTATGCAATTAACTCCAAAACATGTCCTATCATCCTATGACACGAATTATGTAATAGTGTAATAATTAAGTAGTGGGTATCATGCGACTATTGTGGGAAGAATGTTGTCTAGCCAAGTTATGAAGCAATGTTAGGTTGTTTACGTATTTTCACAAGGAAAAGTGACTTCCAAGAAATGTAATTTTAGCCTTATACTTTAAGTGCTATTGTCTTTCCACTATACATTGCTCCCATTGAATCAAATTATCTCTTTCACTTTTGCTTCCATTGGATTCCAATATTGAAAAATGAGTCCTAGAGCCTTTTGTGTCTCTATTTTCTTTGCCTTTATTGCATTCTTGGCATCCACAAATTTCTTGGAACAAAACATACTATCCATCAATGACCTTGTCCATTTCCCTTCTAAAACATTCTCCTACATGCCCTTGATTTCGGTTCTACTTCACCGTTCTCATCACCGTTCGCATCATCGACGACATCGCAAACATACCGACCAAAACAATAACACGAAGGTGGTTTGCGACGATTTTCCGCCCGATTTCCCCCCTCCGGACACCAACACGAGTTCGGTTTTCTGTGTCGATCACAATGGTTGTTGCAACTTCACCACGGTCCAAGCAGCGGTCGACGCAGTTAACGTTTCGAGCCTAAGAAGGACTATAATTTGGATCAACAATGGAATTTACTTGTAATCCTAATTAAGTAACAAAAACATTTTTTCTGCTTGTATATTTATTTTATGGATGCATGTGTGAAGCAATTTCTTGTCTGATCAAAATGCAGTGAGAAAATCATAGTTCCAAGAACCAAACCTAACATCACATTCCAAGGGCAAGGTTATACATCAACCGCAATTGTATGGAATGACACAGCCAATTCTTCTCATGGAACCTTCTACAGTGGATCAGTTCAAGTCTTTGCAGCCAATTTTATTGCCAAAAACATAAGTTTCATGGTATGCCAACCCCTATCAAGAATTATGTAATAATTATATGTAGCCCATAAAAAAATTCATGATTTTGAATGGATCAGAATGTGGCTCCGATTCCAGGACCAGGAGCCGTCGGAGCGCAAGCCGTGGCCATTAGGGTCTCCGGAGACAAGTCGGCTTTCTGGGGCTGCGGTTTTTTCGGAGCTCAGGATACTTTACACGACGACAGGGGTCGCCATTACTTCAAGGAATGCTATATTCAAGGTTCAATCGACTTCATCTTTGGAAATGCTAAGTCATTCTATGAGGTATTATTAGTTACTATTTCAATGCATCAACTAGCTAGCTTCCCTATTTATTTACTTTCAGTATGGAAAAGAGAATTAGTATATGAAGAGAGTCACAACTTCTAATTAAGAATTATAATTAATATCCAAATCTATGTCTAAAATTATATAAGATTACAAAAAAAAAGGTGTCTAATTAATTAGCATATATATGTATTTAAGGCGCAACCATTTACGTACTTATATGTTATATATTTTTCATGCACATTGCATGGCTACCACCAGACCGAAAAAATATGAAAATGGTTTCTTACTCGTCACATCCTCCCGGTTACCTTCGGCGATTATCCAGCATTCCCGGCCTATCCAGAATAACTTTATCTTTTCACTCCAATTTACATAATTTTCGCCGCCATGAGAGGGTCAATTACTAATTTGATCCTAATGAAGTATGGTGAAGGTTGACTGTAGGATCAATCGCTTGTCACTTTACCAAAAGCTATAGCTAGTGGTAATGATGCAACTAAAGTCTTTTAAACCGCACAGCAGCTCAAGCACCACAGTTCGATCGCTCTACCAAACAGAGACAATCCAACATTGACTTTAGTTCGTAGCATTAATAATGGTATTTATCATCAGCTATTAACTACTTTAAAGAAATAGAAAAAAATCATTAGAGTACATAAAAAAAACTAATTGACCGTAATTACGTGAGATATAACTTCTATTCCCAATTTTATTTAAATTTAATGTTTTACGAAAATATATAATTGGTGTCATAAAAATATATATCGTTCATGTTTACATTTAAAAAAAATAAAAAAACAGATCAAGAATTAGTTTTATTCTTATATTATATGGCTGATGCATGAGTATATATAATTAATAAAACTATACATGTTTTATGTATAGAATTGCCATATAACATCCATAGCCACCCCAGTACCAGCCGGTGCGAGGAACATAAACGGGGCGGTGACGGCACATGGCCGGGCCTCGAAGGAAGAAAACAGTGGCTTCGCATTCGTAAACTGCAGCATAGGGGGGACCGGAAGAATATGGCTCGGCCGAGCTTGGAGGCCTTTCTCCACTGTTGTGTTTTCATTAACAAATATGTCTGATATTATTGCTCCCGAGGGGTGGAATGATTTCAATGACCCAGCCAGAGACCAGTAAGTTTCCTATAATGTGTACCTCGTATCTTCTTTATGATAAAAGTATAGAATGATGATTGAGATCTTATGTTCGAGACTCAATAACAAGAAAAGAAAAAACGACGATCACGACGTTTTTTTTGGACATAATTTACAGGACTCTGTTTTATGCGGAATACAATAACACGGGCGATGGAGCAAATACAACACTGAGGGCTCCTTATGTCCAAAGACTGAACGACACACAAGCTTCACCATTTCTAAATCTTTCCTTCATTGATGCTGATCAGTGGTTACAACCTTATGCCTGAACAAGTCTATACAAGATTCAGATTGTAGAAACTGTATTCTTTTTTATCCCCTTGCCCAAATTTAACCATCACGTTGTTTTATCCTTATAAATTATTCATCATCAATAAAGCTTCTTAAAATAAAAATCAAAGAATTTTGATGGAAAACTCCGACACTAGATAAGTTGATGGTCAATAAATAGTGCATCAGGATGCTTTTTGGCACATCCAACGGTGCATAGGGTACGTTGAATTTAGAAAAACTGATGAGCCTAGATCGGTGGTACTTAGTAGTCCATCTAAACTTCAAAATCGAGATGCTAGAACTCGTGTTACAACGGTTCAAGACCATGAAACCATGTTAAGCGGTGAAATTTGATAAGATAATAGCTATATGCGGTGTATTGCATAAAGTTTAAGTCTCGTTTATATCATATACCGGAACATCAGTTTTCATTGTCCAAACTAATCATATCAAAACATTGTCCAAACTAACCAGAACAAAGCTTCTCAAGTGCCAAATTTTCGTCACCACCGACGCTCTCCAAAGCACTCCGTACCAATGTTTCAGGGAACCCCATCTCCACAAGTTTTTTCACCTGTAGAAATTAAGAGATAGGGATTTGTAGCTTCAAAAGGTGTCAAGTAATGAAAATAATAATCTGGGATAATTGCCAGAGAAATTAGGCCTGTCTTCCGTTACACGTTCATTTTTCTTCATGCTTCTTGAACATTTTTAGGTGTGATAAAGAAAAGGGTGGACGTCCAAATTCGTTGAATGCAGCTAACCTTCTCCTCGACATCAAGAGATGATGTCATGGCAAATGCTTCAGTCCAGTAACGAGCGGTACCCAAAAAAGTGTGATGTTCTTTAAGATACTGAAGAATATATAAAAATAACTAATCAACGACTGGTTGATAGCAGTAAGACAACAAATCCTGAGAAAAAAGTTTAGAACGGGGAGGGTAAGAAAAATCCATGCAGAGAAAAACACCTGTCGTGCTACCACAGCATCTTGAGGGTCATCAGGTTCAGGAGCAGAGAGTAATGCTTGTATAGAAAGAAGAGCTGTTTTTAAAGTCAGGGCTGGGCTCCATTGATCTTTCAGGATATCCAGGCATATTGCACCACTTTGACTGCTTATATTAGGATGCCTTTGATTGGAAAGAAGACAGAGAAATACTAGAAATATAAATAATTTATTGAAGCTTACGAAAAAGAAAGTTTGTTACAGCAACGAAGAAAGAAAAGTCAATACCCACAGACAACAGACCAATATATTAAGAGCAACATAAGAAAAAAGATGAGACATTAGCTTGTAAGATAGGATGCCCTATTTTCTGTCTCCCGCTAATTTAAAATGAAAAGGCTAATTTGTAAAATATTGTTGTAAAAGGAAACTGTGAAAAATATGAAAATAACAAAAAGAAATGAGGCTGTCAAGATGATAATCCCTTCCCCAGCAACGTGTAAGTTCCAAGTACGATGACAATTTTTTTAGCAGTTTCGCAAACGGCCCATAAAATCCAAAAGCTTAGCTTCCATCTTTCCACATAAAATTCGCCAGTGCCTTAACAGCGTTATATCAGCACGAAATGAAGGAAAACTACAGAAGTTACATATGAATCGTGAAGAGGCGGCAAAATCAACGGGACACATTTTATCAACGTACCATACTTTTGTGACGAACTTCATCTTGGGAGGCTCGAATGGGTATCCATCTGCAAGGACGAAAATGTGAGTAAATGCCATCCAAGATAAACAGCTATTGATACTATATGTTACTAAATATATGCCCACCTGTAATAAAGATCAAATCCCTTCGTTGAAAAGAAAGAAAAAATTAGTATCAAAACTTCATTGCTACTCAGTACTCACTGACAGAAAATAAGGCATCAAAAACATAATGAGCTCTTAGGCTTGTATAAATTTACGCAGTTCCATCTTTTTTCATAATTCCGAAAGACCTTATAAAATCATTGGTTTTTGTTGGCAGGCCGGTTCCTTCAATGCTCCTTAAGACAACTTTTTAAACCCAAATATTAACTGTGTACGCAATCATAAGGAAGCCTCTTTTCTGGGATCAGAACCGGCTTACTTCGCTCTTTCAGAAAAGCATAGAGGGATCAGCAAGTAGTAATAAAGAACCAATTAAGTGTTAGAAAAGTTTGCATAACTAAACATCAGTATAATTAATGCTTAAATATATATATATATATATAAGAACCCATCTATTCCTCAATATCCATCAACTCATGCAAAGTAATAACGATTTCATTCAGATATCTGATTTGTAACTTGCAGTCATAGATTTTAATTCACGCAGATTGTAACTTGAGTCTCCAGGAGAGATCATCATGCATTAACGTAAATCAACTCCCTAATTTAAAATCTCTAATAATCTTCAACCAACTGGGGAACATATTAGCTGTATCCTGATACTGAGCAACTAAGAGGCACATGGCACAGAAACCACAATAGTCATAAAAACAAACAAAAGAAATCTCGTCGTATTATTTGTCAAAAGGAGAATGCACAACTACACCAAACCTCGCCTTACAAAATGACATTATATATCTTATTTCTGAAACATAAGTGATGAGAGAGAGGTGAGTCTCATAATCTTGTCACTTGATGGATGTATTAACGCCAGGTGATGAGTTTGGGTGTCGACTAAGCTGATTGGACCTCGCTAGTAATGTAAGCGCAAGATTTTATCACAGCAAATAGAATCCAACTTGAAGAGCTTGATGCAAGGTATCAAGAATACATTCTAATCCAAAAAGATCCAACTTATACGATACACAAAACCAGAAGTAACTCGTTCTGTTACTCAAAAAGAATAGAAGAATTTTTTATTTTGTACCCAAGAACAAGAAAGGCAAAATAGCCCGCCAGTAAAACCTTCCAGAATTTAACGAGGTCACAGAAATTATGAATACATAAACGAATATTGACGAAATAACCTTGTTAACTTTCTTTTTCAAGAAATAATTAGCGACAAGACCCAAGAGCAAGAAAACTTTCTTTTTAAAATAAAAAAAAGTATCAAAATTAAGCTAAAAAAGAAAAGCACGAGAAAATCATCTTCGGAAACCCAATCTACGCGAAACCCTCAAGCATCTAAGCCCATTTGAAGATAATATGAATGCAAACCAAAGATTACCTGCCAAAATGATATCGATCTTGAAAGTTCCACCTTCGTAAGGAGTGCCAATAGGACCAGGGATTGTGCCAAGCAAGTGGGCAAGATTAGCTTCACTCTTTGGAACCACCTTAATCCCAGACACCTCAAAATCTCGATTGCACTCTTGCAATTCCTTCTGCACTCTAGCAAAATCCACCATATTTAGGCAGAGAGAAAGTGGAATACTTCGTTCAGGAGTCGGGTCTCTCTCACCCAGGCAGAGGCGTAGAACTGTTTCCTTTACTCAAAATCTTTTCGTAAAGGTTAATGAAGCGTTCGGTGCGTGTGTGTATTATATACACACTAGCAGTTATATATTTGTATATAATTCTATACTATTCTATATTATTATTTATTTTATATTTTATATTTTATTAAATTTGTGACATTTAGATTAACTAACTTTGGTGTCATGATTTGTTTTAATAATTATATATATTAATAAAATGTTAAAATTTTAATATGAGTTATATGTAGTTCTTCAGCGAATAGAGTTGTCGTTTCTTAAAGTTTAGGTTATTGGTTCAATTCTCACTGAGGTTATTTTTTTATTCCTTCATTTTTCAATTTATTTTATAATTTATATATCAAATTATATTGTAGTCCCTCATTATTTCTTATAATTATATTTTGATCCTCATTTAAATATTAATCAACTGAATTATAAAAAATATTATACAAGCACACAACACGTGATCGGTGCACTAATACGTATTATATGTTGGTAGGGTTCAAACTAGATCGTATATTCAATGATTCATGTTTTGTCACGTTAAATTAATTATATCATGTTTTGAGATATAGTCGTTGAATACGTGATTTGAGCTCTACTTTAAAACTAGCATCTCATTAACTCTGTGTATTAGGACTTGTTATCGCAATGGTTTGATTTTTCATCAACGAGAGACCAAAAACACGAACAAAGACAAGAGGGTGTCGATAATGTTTTCTCGTTAAAACTCTTGTTATTGTGAGAAACAATGGTTTAATACGTTCGTTTAGAAATGTACACGGTTTAAACGGGCAAAACGTTGGTTGATAGGATCATAAAATGTTGTCGTTGAAACACTTCAACCCCCTCAGAATTTTAATGGCTTGAGGTATTTGTGTCGTTGACGTTTTGTGTAGGTCTGTACCAGTTTGGGATATAGGGATAACATTTTTTGTGTTGATCTACTTGAGTTGCATGAGATTGATTGTTAATTTAAACGGATCACTTTTAATATATGCGTGTGTGTGTCCTACCAGTCGAGGACATTTGTCTCTCTTAGGTCGAAGTCGACAAAGAAAATAGTGTGTTCATTGTTACTCGTGCACTGTCTGTACGGATTCAGATTTCGACATGTGTCAATTTCGTTGGCGGAAGATATATGTTCTCTCCGCTTACAAATTGCTTTGAAATAATTATAAGATTAAGGTAATATCATGGATCGATTTAAGATGTACATTTATATATGCGACTTTTAAATCAATCTGGAATAAAATCTTAGCTTGATTAAGAACCTAAAGAAAATCTAGCATAACCAAGAATTTTCTAATTTGTATAATTCTTAGTAACATTGAACAATTGTGTTGATTTCTAATATATATATATATATATATATATATATATATATATATATATATATATATATATATATATATGCTACATGATAAAAGTACCACACAAAAATCTTTCTAATTTTGTCCCGACATTCTATATAAATACATACTCATTTTATATAATTTTAAGTTAAACACATCTAACCAATATTATTTCTCTACCTTTCTCTCAACTAATTTCTGAATATTTAGTAAAATCATTTTCAATGTATTTACCCATCACTAAAATATAAAACTTATATTTAAAACAATTATTAGAGAATAAAATAAATAAAAAACAAATAAAATCTATATATTATACACACACAACACATGTGTCACCTTGTTAGTTTGTATTGTTAGGGGGTGTTTGGTTTGGGTGATAAGGTGGGTTTATTTTTTTTAACCCACCTTATCACTCGTTTGGTACGCGTGATTATTTAACCAAGTCAATCCTTCCTATGAATGATTAGGTTATGTTAGGTAGGTTAAAATAATACCTCCTCACCCCCTAGGATTATTTATCCTACTCTTAATCCATCATATTTTTCTAATTTTACCCTTCTCCTATATCCAAACTCACCATCACTTCCCTCCACCGACCGCCGACCGCCGCCGCCAGCAACCGCCGACCGCCGCCGCCACTTCCGGCCGACCGCCGCCGCGTTTCCGGCCAACCGCCGCCGCCGCGATTCCGGCCAACCGCCGTCGTCGCCGCCACCACGATTCCGTCCCCCGTCGCCGGACCACCGCCGGCCGTCGCCGGAGTAAAGAAAAACAAAATAAAGAAAAGGGCAATTGCGTCATTTCATCAAAAAATTCAAAATTATCTCATACTTAAAAATCATACCAAACATACTACTATTTTATATCATATATTACATTTCTATCACAATCATTTTTTTTATCATTAACATACTAATCATTAATTTATCCTATCCTTCCAACCAAACGTAGCCTAATAATTTGTATAATTCTTTGTCACATCAATATTTAAAAAGATTTTTTAATATTTTTTCCCCGACTATCTCTACACTTTTTGGCTTAGCTTACGCTTCAAGTTCTTACAAACACACAATTATTTATTTTGCATGTGTGTGTCGTGTCTTTTGATCCCTAGTTTCGGAACTATTTGAAACGTGTTAGCAAAAACAAAAATTTGTGCGAGAGGATCTCACGAAAGTCGTATTTCATGAGACAGATCTTTTATTTGGGTTATCCATAAAAAAATATTACTTTTTATGCTAAGAATATTATTTTTTATTGTGAATATCGGTAGGGTTGACTCATCTCATATATAAAAGGTTCGTAAGATCGTTTTAAAGAGACCTACTAAAAAATATAAGGTATTGTCTGTCCAAAATTTAGTTTGTATTATTTTTTGACGAGTGACGACATATAACATGTAGTTCTTTTTTATTAAGATATGATACTCTATTATAATTGAGTTTCGAACCAAGATTTCATCTCAAAACTGCGGTGTAACGACAACATCCATTTAGGGGAGAAATTCTACAACTTTCAGGTAGGTATCTTTGAATGGCTTCCATCAAAGGATGTGGGAATTTATTTATTTATCTTGTTGGGAGTATCAAATAATATGATCGTGTAGATTTTCCTCATAAAATATTGTTTTAAGAACCGAGTTTAGAAATCTGTAGACAAATAAAGTTCTCCCAACCAGAAATAAAATATAATTATTAAATTTATTTTACATTTTAAGCTTTTATGAAATTTAATTTCAAAACTGAAACAGTTTGAATTCAAAAATTGTGATACGTGTCAGACACAAAATCTGTTGGGTCGATAAATCAGAGGATATTATTATTGATTTTGTGCTTCAGTAATATCAATTAATTTGAGAGTGCAATCTTATCCTTTTAGTGGAGTAGAATAAGATTAATAAATTATTTTGATAAATCATGAGTTGATTGGATCAAATTAATTTATTGGAGCTTAAATTAATTGAATCCGACCAGGTCCCTTTGGTGGCTCTAATATAAACTCGGATAAATTATATGAGTTATAATTTATGGTATATGTGGGATAAATTTATCTGGACTATTATATTTCATGGAAGATTGAGATATCAAATCTTCTAGATATGTATAATATATTTGTCCATTTAAATTTATATTTTAAAAGATATTCTAGTTATCTTTTTGTTACAAGATATCACAAATATATTTTATATATATGTGATATTGTAACTTGTGACCACACACAACACAATCCTACACAAAGAGTTTGAGAGAACACCAGAGAAGGCTTGGAGGTTTGGAGCGTAGATCCAGTGCAGAAGAAGATCGAAAACACGCTTCAAGGGTAATCTCTAATCTGTGTGTTATAATTAATTAATTCGTGTTAAATACGTAGAACAATCGATCATGTGAAGAAGAGAAAATTGAAATCACAAGAAATCAATTTTTGTGATCAGATCTTCTCGATCTTGGCTAACATATGGTATCAGAGCCACGGGTTTTGATATTGTTTTTGCGTATTGCGAATTAATTAATTATTTATGCATGTTTTAGTTTAAAGCGGTGTTAGTTTTATGTGATTATGGTTTGAATGAATGATTTATTTAATTTCTGAACGGTTTATGGCCCTAGTTTTTGGTGAAATTGTATTTCGTATTTTCGAGTCTGTAACCAAGGGGGTGGATTACGACTCCATGTTTCCCCTTGTTATTTTCGTGCAATTTTTATTGTATTTTTCGGATTTGGGCTTTTCTGCATCTATTTGAAGAACTGGAGGGCCGGATGCAATTTCAATTAAAACTCAAGGGACCAGACTGAAATTTCGTCCAAAGTTTCCAGGGACCAGAGTGTGTCTTCTTCACAACGTCAGGGACCTGTTTGCAATTTCCGAAATCCACCATGGAATGCGAATCTGGGTCGCACGATCGGAATCACGCGGCCGCGAGGATGAGGAGTGTATGCGAAAGTGGTTTACGGTCCATCTCATGCGTCGTTCTTCACGGTGGAGGGGGCGCGATTGAGATGCGAAAATCGCCATTTTCTTTGCGCTGGATCTGGAAAATTGGGCATCTATTTTCGGTTTCGAAATGGATATGGTGTCTCGGTGATTTCCCAGTGACCGGCGCGGTGGAGATCTTTCAATTTCGCACGTTTCCGGCGACTCCAGCGGCGGCGCGGCGGCGGCAATTTTTAGGGTTGCAGAAGAGAATCGCGGGTTCCGGGTCGTGGGTTCGGGTCATGGTTTCGGGTCGGATCCGGGCAATTTGTTTGGGTTTGAAGATGGTTCGCAGGTTATGGGTCACGAGTTCGGGTTTCGGGTCATGGGCTTTCGGGTCGTGGGCCAACCAGAATGCTGGATTTACTACTTGGGCTGGAATTTTAAAATTATAGTATTGGGCCATTTTTGGGCTCAATTAGATCTTTAATTTTATTGTGTCTAGGATGGGCCATAAATTTGTTCTTGTTTAATTATTGCTTATATTTGTCATTCATGTATCATGCCATGTAGATTGCATAAACACCGCTTTAGGTACCATATTGTCATGCATAAAATTTTATTTATTCTATTTTTAGAGAATAAATATTTTGATTAATAATTGAACTATTTTAAGAGTTAAAATAGTCATGATTTTATTAATCGGATAAAACCCAAAATAAAGTTTAAATATTAAGTGTGAGATGGTATATTTTTTAATAAGCCCACGGTCTCCCTTATTAGTCCATTAGTAAGAATTATGTATGCCTCGTGCCAATTTTATTGGTCTCCCTATAGGAAGGCTACATTGTTTCGGTTACTTGATTGGACCCATTATTATAATTATTTTATAGTAAAATTAATTGTGACCACCCTATAGGTGACATAATTAATTTGATACTTGATAAATAATTAATTTAAGGGTATACACTTAAGTCAATGATATTGTGAGAATTTCTTATAGAATATTTTTACAATATCTTTTGATGACCAAAATCAAGCAATACTAAATTAATATTGCATGAGTTGCTAGATATATTGAATTTAGTGGGAGGGTCCCAGCCTAGCTATAAATAACATGTTTTTTCGTAAAGAAAAAATTATGTATTTTGGAGTTTTAGGTAAATTGCTGTGTTGTAGTAGTTTTTGGGATCTACAAATGCATTTCATGCATAACACATAATTTTATTTATTGCATTGATCATTTAAATTTATTTTAATTTCAGAAAAATGACTGGAAATTCATTGTCTATGATTTAAACCAACAACCAACTAGTCGGAGAAAATTACATTGATTGGAAACGTAATTTATTGATTGTCTTAACTGCGGAGAAACACAAGTTTGTGCTCAATGAACCCTGTCCATTGGTGCCTACGACGGAGTCCACGACAGCTCAAAGGCAGGCTTATGATAAGTGGATCAGTTCTGATGAGATGGCCCGTTGCTACATTTTAAGATCCATCTCAAATGTGCTGCAACAGAAACATCAGAACATGGACACTGCTATAAAAATCATGGATAGCCTCCAAGAAATGTTTGAGCATCAAGGACGTCAGGCAAGACAAGCAGCCATTCGAACCATTATGAACATGCGCATGAAACCTGGGACGCCCGTGAGAGATCATATGCTTGCATTGATCGCTCAGTTTAACGTGGCTGAGGTGTTAGGGGCTAAAATCAAATCAGAGACTCAGGTTGACATGGCACTTGAGACTCTCCCTGAGATGTTCTCACAGTTTAAGGTTAGCTATAACATGAATAAGCTAAACATATCCTTGACTGAGTTGATGAAGGAACTCCAAAATGCTGAAAGTGTTCTTAAGACTAAAACTGGTGATGCATTTGTTGTTGCTTCTGTTGGGCCGTCTTATTCCAAGCCGAAAGGTAAAAATGGGAATAAAAGGAAGAAGCCCAACAAGAAGGGTCCACAACAAAATGAGAAGAAAGTCAAGGTAGATGGCAAGTCTAAGGGAAAATGTTTCCATTGTGGAGAGAAGGGTCATTGGAAGAGAAACTGCCAAGGATATCTAGCTTCCAAGAAGCAGGGTAGTGGTGAGTTATCTTTTATTGAGTCTTGTTTAGTGGTTGATTCTACTGATACTTGGATTATAGATTCTGGAGCCACTAATCATATATGCAATACTTTGCAGGGGTTCCAAGTAACCAGAAGCCTCAATGAAGGGGAACATACTCTAAGAGTTGGCACAGGGGCTGTGGTGTCTGCAAAAGCTGCTGGAATTGTTTATCTTTATTTTTCGAATAATAAACATTTGGTTTTAAGACATTGTTATTATGTTCCGGAGATTACTAGAAATTTGATTTCTGTTGCTTTATTGTTTAGACAAGGATATTATGTCCATTTTTCACAAATGGTGGTTGATATTACCTTGAATAAAGCCCTTATTTGCAAGGGACATTTGAATAACGATTTATATGTCTTAAAACAAGATGCAAGCTCTTTGCATCACATTGAATCAAACAAACGAATTAAATTGTCTCCCACTAATGAAACTTATTTGTGGCACTTGAGACTTGGTCATATCAACCTTAATAGAATTCAACGGTTGGTAAAGGATGGTCCTTTAAGTAATTTAAAGGTGGAATCCTTGCCTGTATGTGAATCCTGTTTGGAAGGCAAGATGACTAAGAGGTCTTTTAACTCTAAAGGACATAGAGCCAATGAAGTTTTGGAATTAGTGCACACTGATGTATGTGGACCAATTAGTGTACAAGCTAGAGGAGGATTTGAGTATTTCATCACCTTCACTGATGATTACTCTAGATACGGTTATGTTTACCTAATGTCCCACAAATCTGAATCTTTTGAAAAGCTCAAGGAATTCAGAAATGAAGTGGAAAAACAATTAGATAAGAGCATAAAAACACTTCGATCAGACAGAGGTGGCGAGTATCTGTCCAATGACTTTAGAACATACTTATCAGATAAATGGGATCATATCCCAATTGAGCGCACCAGCTACACCTCAGCAGAATGGTGTCTCTGAAAGGAGAAATAGGACTTTGTTGGACATGGTTAGGTCCATGCTAAGTTTCTCTAAGTTCAGTACATCCTTTTGGGGATATGCTATCCAAACTGCAATATACTTATTGAACATGGTTCCTTCTAAATCTGTCTCTAAAACACCTCTTGAATTGTGGAATGGGCGCGTGCCTAATCTAAGACATATTCGGATATGGGGATGTCATGCTTATGTGCTAAAGAGAAAGATGGATAAAATGGAACCTAGATCAGAATTATGCATGTTTGTTGGATATCCTAAGGGAACAAGAGGATATTACTTCTATAGTCCTCAAGACAAGAAGGTATTTGTAAGTACAAATGCAACCTTCTTAGAGGACAAGCACATAGAAGAGAGTGAATCACAGAGTAAGGTTCTTTTGGAAGAGATTACTGAATCATCTACTCCAGAGATCCGCACTGAACCTACTCAGTTTGAATTCACATTTCTACCACCATTAACCACTGGTTTCCAAACAAATGAAGTGGTAGAAAACATTGGTTCCAATGATCGGTCACCCCATCATATCCAAATGGAGAATGAAGAAAATGATCAAGAAGAGAACTTAAGACAACGACAATCAATTCCAATCAACCAAGAACCTCCACAGCTTAGACGTAGTGGGAGGGTCATTCGACAACCTTCTAGATACTTGCTCTATGGAGAATCGTTTGATGCGGTTTCCATTTAACAAGAGGAGGATCCCATCACGTACAAAGAAGCTATGGAGGATGTTGACGCTGACCAATGGAGGAGTGCCATGGAATCAGAAATGAGATCCATGTACACTAACTCCGTCTGGGTTCTTGTAGACATTCCTGAAGGTGTGAGACCTATAGGGTGTAAGTGGGTCTACAAGAGAAAGAGAGGAATAGACGGAAAAATAGAGACCTTTAAGGCTAGATTGGTAGCCAAAGGTTTTAGCCAACGAGAAGGAATCGATTACGATGAAACCTTCTCACCTGTGGCTATGATTAAGTCTATTCGGATCCTCTTATCCATTGCAGCTCATTTTGATTATGAGGTGTGGCAAATGGATGTCAAGACAGCATTTCTTAATGGAAATCTTGACGAAACCATTTATATGGTACAATCAGACGGTTTTATCAACAACGGTCAAGAGCATAAAGTATGCAAACTGAAAAAGTCTATTTATGGACTTAAGCAGGCGTCAAGGTCTTGGAACATCGTTTTTGATCAATCTGTGAAAGATTATGGTTTCGATCAAAATATTGATGAGCCTTGTGTCTATAAGAAAATTTTAGATGACAAGGTGATTTTTCTTGTGCTATATGTGGATGACATTCTACTTATTGGGAATAATGTAGGGGTGATGACATCTGCCAAAAATTGGTTGTCTCAACAGTTTGACATGAAAGACTTGGGAGAAGCAAGTTATGTTCTAGGAATCCAGATCCTTCGGGATAGGAAGAACAAACGGATTGCTTTATCTCAATCTTCATATATTGATAAAATATTGGTGAGGTATGCAATGCAAAATTCCAAGAAGGGTCAAACACCTTTCAGACATGGAATTCACTTGTCAAAGGACCACAATCCCAAGAATCCAAGTGAAGTGGAATACATGAAAAGAGTTCCTTATGCTTCGGCTGTAGGAAGTCTTATGTATGCTATGCTATGCACTCGACCAGATATTTGTTATGCTGTTGGGATTGTTAGTAGATATCAGTCAAACCCAGGACCAGAGCACTGGATTGCTGTAAAGCATATTCTCAAGTATCTTCGCAGAACTAGAGGGTATATGTTGGTTTACTCGGCTTCAGAGTTGGCACCTGTGGGTTATACTGATTCTGATTTTCAAGCTGATAGAGATTCTCGTAAATCCACATCGGGATCTGTATTCACATTGGGTGGTGGTGCCGTTGTTTGGAGGAGTATCAAGCAATCATGTATTGCTGATTCCACAATGGAAGCGGAGTATATAGCGGCTCGTGAAGCATCAAAAGAAGCCGTTTGGCTGAAAAAGTTTTTGCTAAGCCTTGAGGTTATTCCTGCTGCATCAAATGCCATTACTTTATATTGTGATAACAGTGGTGCAGTGGCAAATGCAAAAGAACCAAGAAACCATCAGCGTGGAAAACACATTGAACGAAAATATCACCTAGTGAGGGATATTGTTCAACGAGGAGACGTGACAGTGTGCAAGATAGCATCTGCTGAAAATCTTGCTGATCATTTCACCAAAAGCTTACCTGCTAGAGCTTTTGAGGAACATATTCAAAATATGAGTGTACTAGACATGACTCATTTACTCTAGGGCAAGTGGGAGGAAAATGTTCGATAGTATGATGCCCATTGAGTACTTTTTTATATGTTGATGACATTTTGAAATTAAAATAATCTTCATTTATTTGTTTAAATAAATTTATTTTGAGCAATGCATATGTCCATTGGATTGTTGTATTATTATAAATTGAGTGTTTAAGTCGTTAAACACGGAAAGATTCAATTTGTAATTCAATCCAAAGTTTTATTGTCCACGATCGGTAAATAAATAAGGACAAATTATTTTGATAAGATCGTCTCAATTTTATTGAAGCCTATCTTTGGTTTGGTAATAAAATTAAGGATACATTTTGTTGTATTGGACTGGACCACGTGAGATTTGAATTTGATTTGACCATAATAATTCAAAATCACTTGATTGTCGTACATAACACCTTAATCCTGAGCGGATAATGAACTTTGATTACTAGCTTGAAGTTCTTTGATACATCAATGAGTGAGACCAAACCATTGGTCAATATCTCGATGTTTTGGGAATCAAAGTGAAATAACAAAGAACATATATTCGTAATATGGAATCTGTCACCTAGTCAATAGGTATGATCATAAACTCACAAGTTCTTCTAGAAGACAGTAAAATCTGAGCTCAGTAGTTCAACATTCTTGTTTAATTAATTATGTGATGTGATCACATGGGACTGTCAAAGAGAAGATGAGGGTTGAGAAGCTATGAATATCTAATGTGGGTTATATGGTCTGGATACCCTGTTTTAGATGTTCTAATTGATCGACAGGGGTGATATGTTGGGTCGATAAATCAGAGGATATTATTATTGATTTTGTGCTTCAGTAATATCAATTAATTTGAGAGTGCAATCTTATCCTTTTAGTGGAGTAGAATAAGATTAATAAATTATTTTGATAAATCATGAGTTGATTGGATCAAATTAATTTATTGGAGCTTAAATTAATTGAATCCGACCAGGTCCTTTTGGTGGCTCTAATATAAACTCGGATAAATTATATGAGTTATAATTTATGGTATATGTGGGATAAATTTATCTGGACTATTATATTTCATGGAAGATTGAGATATCAAATCTTCTAGATATGTATAATATATTTGTCCATTTAAATTTATATTTTAAAAGATATTCTAGTTATCTTTTTGTTACAAGATATCACAAATATATTTTATATATATGTGATATTGTAACTTGTGACCACACACAACACAATCCTACACAAAGAGTTTGAGAGAACACCAGAGAAGGCTTGGAGGTTTGGAGCGTAGATCCAGTGCAGAAGAAGATCGAAAACACGCTTCAAGGGTAATCTCTAATCTCTGTGTTGTAATTAATTAATTCGTGTTAAATACGTAGAACAATCGACCCTGTGCAGTAGAGATGATTGAGATCACAAAAAATCAATTTTTGTGATCAGATCTTCTCGATCTTGGCTAACAAAATCGTGTTAAAATTATGAAATAATCCGACTTTTACAATCAGGCGTCGTGAATCCCGATTTGGTTTTTATTTCTAACTCTTTCAGTAAGCCATAAAGCTAAGAATTTAGACAAAGAATATGATGAAATATTCATAATAAATTGGTGAACATCTAATGTAATTATGTTGTTAAGAATCGTAATAAAATTTTTAAAACAAAAATTCTTGTTTGAGTTAGAGCTCAAAGCAAGGATAAAATGAGTTGAGTAACTATTTTATTTTAACAACAAAATGAAGGTAGGAAATTATCCAGATATATGAGAGAGGTCACCTACCTCACACGCATACATATATATACTCACATACTAATACTGTAATTTACAAGCGACGAAAAATTCCTAAACTCAACCAAGTATGTCAACATATCTTCGGTCCCGCCTAATACATTTGGTTGTAGCTTTCCAAGCTTGTATATGCCATATTTAAGTGCATTTTCCGCGAAGAAATCAGTTGCGCTTCTGAAAATAGTTTTGCTCCTCAAGTTTCTGGACTAGAGCCGCCTTCTCTGGTTCAGTCAACGCGTTGAAAATGAAAACAGATTTATCTCCAATGTCGTCCTGCGAAAGAACACTTCTTTATTTACATATCCGATGAAGCTAGTAGCTCTATAGGGAAAACAGTCCACTCTATGTACCTTGATTGGCTGAGTGAACTTTCTGCCAGCAAACACCACAAAGAGCGCCATCCAAAAGCCCAAAATGGTCAATTTTGTGCCATCGTCCATCAAACCACTCTGATTAAATGTCAGTTCGCCATTGAAAGCGGTATAAAACATTGTTGGGAAACCAAAACTATACAAATATCAAGACTCAGGTGATCCCATTTGATCATACAACTATTTATGTGTGTTGCTTGTATTGCACAATGATCGCAATGTGATGCATGACGCATTAAATAGTTTAAAAGATATGAGATTTACGGTTACTGCCAGCTATAACTATTAACATAGAGGCAACCGTTTGATCCTACATATTGGCCAAAACAAGAAAGAAAAAAGTAGCATTATGCAGTACCAAGTGCCCCAGCAGAAGCGCTGGAATAACGAAAGTGAGCACACCTGCTTCCAGCTTTCCATAGCAGAGTCCTACATAGGTTATTGATTTGTTGATAAGATAAGAAACACAACACAAAATGATTGAGATCTTAAAAAAACTGAGGAAAATAACCTTCTTTGAACACAAGACCGGTTAGCGCAGCAAAGAGTGGGCCAACAAACCATACAGCAGCTGGATTCTCCACAACATACTGTACTAAAGTCGTACCCGATGGCTGTGCCAAAAGAGCATATGTCGCCACAGATCCCAAAGCACCAATCAACCACAAGGTTTGCAGTGCCTGCTTAATCTCTTTGACATATATGTGAATCAAGTACAAAGATATCCCCAATCCACAGCCTCCCAAACAATAAAACAAATCCAAATTTCTTGAAATCAAATCATGCACGGTTCCTGGATCGTGGAAAAAAGCTGTTGAAGATGCAATTACAAAAGAAGTGGCAGCTGTCACGAGTCCCGTCCTATACAAAATCACTTCTTGGATATCAGTAGACTCGACTGTCCATGGTCCATAGGCACCTTGATACAAAATGTTACTCGGTGTCTCTGATGATTCGGATGAGCTCCCACCCTCTCCCACGGCGCCAAGTTCTGTCTTTGACCTGCTACCTGAATTTTGGCAGAGGACTGCTGAAATTTTTCAGAGGAAGGTCGTGAGATTTGAAAAAGAAATCGAAAATGAGATGTTTATCATGATTATAATCACCAATCACCTAGCTACGACTAATTGTTTCTCAGCAGTGGACTATATTTTCATAATCTAATTTCCATTGTTCAACTCATGGTCATCGTGCAATGCAAGATTCAGTAACAGATCCGGTAAAAGTCATTACTGCATAAATTGCTTATTTAACTTCACAAAATAAGGCAGTCCGTCTGGCAATGGAAACCGAGTTATAGTCTATTGTGCTTTCATCACTTACTTTTCCAAAACAACAGCACATACATTAACAAGTACCAATCTTTTAGCTTAAATAATAACACACGTTCTAAACAAAATGATCGATTTAGGCACCGCTTGGTTCAAATGATGAAACTATCAAATATATGGATAACATAATGATTTATAAATCTAATTCTTTCGAAGAATTCGTGTCGAAGGTCGGATGTCTTCGCAGCAAAACAGTGGCTAAGTTTAAAAGAGCAGAAAGGATTTCATTCATTCTGAACAAGAAAGCGATAAAATATACATTCCACATGAAAACCTTAGGGGTGTCGACAGGCTCAATAAATGGAGCAGACAAGTTTGACAAAAGGAAAACGTGGTTGGCATTGTTTGACTCAGGAAGTTTCGCAGAATTGATGGAATACGCGTTTTTAACGCATGTTCACACGGTTAGGGGCTCTATAAATAGAGCTCCCTCCTTCATTCTGAAATCATCCCTTCTTCGAGTTTTCTCTCATCTTATAAGCATTGAGTGCTTAGTTCTATAATATTTGTGAGATGTTTGTTCTCCTGTATTAAGAGAGTTTGTGTTCTCTTTGGAAACACAGTGAGTGAGTTATACACCACAAAATATTATAGTGGAATTTCTTTTCATCTTGCCCGTGGTTTTTACCCTACTAATTTTTAGGGGTTTTCCACGTAAATCTCGGTGTCCAGTTTATTCTTTATTTTCGGCTTTTATTATCTCAAATTCCGCACGTGGGACCAACAAGTGGTATCAGAGCCTTGGTTTAAAATTTCCTAAAATTCTGAGTATGCTCTGTGGTTGCAGCTTAGACTGATCCTCCACATCAGAAAAGATTTTTTGAGATTTTTTATTTAAGGCGGGATTATTTTGTCTGGTCTACTAAAATTGTTGTAGACATAATGGCGGGAAGGTACGAGATAGCAAAGTTCAACGGAAGCAATTTTATGCTGTGGAAAATAAAGATACAAGCAGTTTTAAGAAAGGAGAATTGCTTGGCGGCTATTGGAGACAGACCGGTGGAGATTGCGGATGATGGAAAGTGGAATGAGATGAATGACAACGCTGTTGCCAATTTACACTTGGCTATAGCAGACGAAGTTTTGTCAAGTATCTCTGAGATAAAAACAGCTAAAGTTATCTGGGATACTCTAACAAAGATGTACGAGGTCAAGTCGCTACACAATATGATTTTCCTAAAGAGAAGGCTTTATACTCTTCGGATGGCGGAATCCTCATCGATGACCGACCATATCAATACACTAAATACTCTATTTGCCCAACTCACTTCCATGGGGCATAAAATAGGGGAAAATGAACGTGCGGAGCTTCTACTTCAAAGTCTACCAGATTCATACGATCAACTTATCATCAACATTACCAACAATATTCTTATGGGCTTTCTAAGATTCGACGATGTCTTAACTGCGGTTCTCGGAGAAGAAAGCCGGCGCAAGAATAAGGAAGACAGGTTGGTAACTTCGAAGCAGGCAGAGGCTTTGCCGATGATAAGAGGAAGATTCATGGACCGTGACTCCAGTGGGAGCCAAAGGCGAGGTAGATCAAAGTCGAGAAGTAAGAAGAAAAATATTTACTGCTTTAAATGTGGCGGTAAAGGGCACTTCAAGAGAGAGTGTACGAGTATCGATAAAAGTTCTCAAGGAAATGTGGCCAGTACTTCAGGCAGTGGTGAAATATTATTCAGCGAAGCAGCAACAGTTGCGGAAGGCAGGCACAAATTTTGTGACACATGGATAATGGATTCAGGAGCGACGTGGCATATGACGTCTCGGAGAGAATGGTTTGATCATTATGAACCAATCTCAGGAGGATCTGTATTCATGGGAAATGATCATACCTTGGAAATCGCTGGGGTCGGTACTATCAAAATTAAAATGTTTGATGGCACCATTCGCACCATACAGGAGGTACGACATGTGAAAGGACTGACGAAAAATCTTTTGTCCTTGGGGCAATTGGATGACATCGGGTGCAAAACTCGTATCGAGAATGGGATCATGAAAATTGTGAAAGGCGCGCTTCTGGTTATGAAGGCGGAAAAGATTGCTGCAAATCTGTATGTACTTTTGGGAGAAACACACAAAGAGGCAGAACTAGCTGTTGCATCAATTGGTTCAGGAGAAGAATTAACAGTGTTATGGCATAGAAAGCTCGGGCATATGTCAGAACGAGGGTTGAAAATTCTCTCAGAACGGAAGCTGCTGCCGGGACTTACAAAAGTGTCACTACCCTTTTGTGAGCATTGTGTTACCAGTAAACAACACAGATTAAAGTTTGGCACTTCTACTGCCAGGAGCAAAAGCATATTGGAGCTGATTCATTCGGATGTTTGGCAAGCACCGGTTGTATCCCTAGGAGGAGCGAGATATTTTGTCTCGTTCATTGATGATTTCTCTAGGAGATGTTGGGTGTATCCAATCAAGAAGAAATCAGATGTTTTCCAAGTCTTCAAAGATTTCAAAGCGCGGGTTGAACTTGATTCTGAAAAGAAAATCAAGTGTTTGAGGACTGACAATGGAGGAGAATATACCAGTGACGAGTTTGATGCATTTTGTCAATATGAGGGCATCAAGAGACAGTTCACGACGGCTTACACACCTCAACAGAATGGAGTGGCGGAGCGGATGAATAGAACCTTGTTGGACAGAACAAGAGCTATGTTGAGGACTGCAGGTCTAGAAAAATCATTTTGGGCGGAAGCAGTCAAAACCGCTTGTTATATTATCAATCGTTCTCCTTCAGTGGCGATTGATCTGAAGACTCCGATGGAGATGTGGACTGGGAAGCCGACAGATTATTCTCATTTGCATACATTTGGAAGTCCGGTGTACGTTCTGTACAATGAGCAAGAAAGATCAAAGTTGGATTCGAAATCCAGAAAATGTATCTTCTTGGGTTATGCTGATGGAGTAGAGGGGTTTCGCTTGTGGGATCCTACTGTTCACAAGCTTGTCATCAGCAGGGATGTTATCTTCGAGGAAGATAAAGTAAAGGGAGACAAAGGCACACAGAATTCAGAAACTACTATTTTTCAGGTAGAAAATAAGACAGACGAAGGTCAAGTTTCTTGTGAAGCAGTACCAGAGCACGAAGAACAAGAACAAGTTGAGTCTGAGGTTTCCAATGTGAGGCGGTCAACTCGAGACATAAGACCACCAGGTTGGCTTTCAGATTATGTCACTAAAAGCAACATTGCATATTGTCTATTATCAGAGGATGGTGAGCCATCGAGTTTCCACGAGGCTACTCAAAGCTCGGATGTATCCTTATGGATGATAGCAATGCAAGAAGAGTTGGAGGCTTTAGACAGGAATAAAACTTGGGATCTTGTTACACTACCACGAGGAAGGAAAGCCATTGGAAACAGATGGGTCTATAAGATCAAGCGTGATGGCAATAACCAAGTGGAGCGGTATCGTGCTAGATTGGTGGTAAAAGGGTATGCTCAGAAAGAAGGCATTGACTTCAATGAGATATTTGCTCCTGTGGTTCGGCTTACAACAGTCAGAGTGGTGCTGGCATTGTCTGCGGTGTTTGACCTACATCTAGAACAGTTAGATGTGAAAACGGCATTTCTTCATGGAGATCTTGAAGAAGAAATCTATATGCTCCAGCCAGAAGGTTTTGCGGAAAAAGGCAAAGAGAACTTGGTTTGCAGGTTGAAGAAATCTCTGTACGGTCTCAAACAGGCGCCGAGGTGTTGGTACAAGAGATTTGATTCCTATATCATGAGCCTTGGATACAACAGACTGAGTGCAGACCCTTGCACGTATTTCAAGAGGTCTGGTGATGATTATATCATTTTGCTGTTGTATGTGGACGACATGTTGGTAGCAGGCCCCAACAAAGATCATGTCCAAGAATTGAAGGCACAGTTGGCTAGGGAATTTGATATGAAGGACTTGGGACCAGCAAACAAGATTCTAGGGATGCAAGTTCACCGAGACAGAAGTAACAGAAAGATTTGGCTTTCCCAGAAAAATTATTTGAAGAAAATCTTGCAACGCTTCAACATGCAAGATAGTAAGCCAATTTCGACCCCTCTTCCTGTTAACTTCAAGTTATCCTCTGAGATGTGTCCTAGCAGTGAAGCAGAGAGGATGGAGATGTCTCGAGTACCATATGCATCAGCAGTGGGAAGTTTGATGTTCGCCATGATATGTACAAGACCGGACATTGCTCAAAGCAGTGGGAGCAGTTAGTCGGTATATGGCGAATCCTGGAAGAGAGCATTGGAGCACTGTTAAGAGGATCCTTCGATACATTAAGGGTACCTCGAATGTTGCATTATGTTATGGAGGATCGGATTTTACACTCAGGGGCTATGTCGATTCAGATTATGCAGGTGATCCTGATAAGAGAAAATCTACTACTGGTTATGTGTTTACACTTGTAGGAGGAGCAGTAAGCTGGGTTTCAAAACTGCAGACAGTTGTGGCGTTATCTACAACGGAGGCAGAATATATGGCAGCTACTCAAGCTTGCAAGGAGGCAATATGGATTAAAAGGTTATTGGAGGAGATCGGACACAAACAAGAGAATGTTTCTTTGTTTTGTGACAGTCAGAGTGCCTTGCACATCGCAAGGAATCCAGCCTTTCATTCTAGGACTAAACACATTGGAGTACAATTTCACTTTGTGCGGGAAGTAGTAGAAGAAGGAAGTGTGGATATGCAGAAGATACATACAAAGGATAACATAGCTGATTTTCTGACCAAGTCAGTGAACACTGATAAGTTTGAGTGGTGTAGATTCTCAAGTGGCCTAGTGAAAACGTAAGCAGCAGGGAATGACAAGATTGAAAGGATGTGTGGAGATGTGTTTGATTCTCAATCAAATCTCCAAGTGGGAGAAATGTCGACAGGCTCAATAAATGGAGCAGACAAGTTTGACAAAAGGAAAACGTGGTTGGCATTGTTTTGACTCAGGAAGTTTCGCAGAATTGATGGAATACGCGTTTTTAACGCATGTTCACACGGTTAAGGGCTCTATAAATAGAGCTCTCTCCTTCATTCTGAAATCATCCCTTCTTCGAGTTTTCTCTCATCTTATAAGCATTGAGTGCTTAGTTCTATAATATTTGTGAGATGTTTGTTCTCCTGTATTAAGAGATTTTGTGTTCTCTTTGGAAACACAGTGAGTGAGTTGTACACCACAAAATATTATAGTGGAAATTCTTTTCATCTTGCCCGTGGTTTTTACCCTAATAATTTTTAGGGGTTTTCCACGTAAATCTCGGTGTCCAGTTTATTCTTTATTTTCGGCTTTTATTATCTCAAATTCCGCACGTGGGACCAACAAGAGGTAGTACGAGGAAGGAAATTACCATTACCATTACCATCGGGATATCCAACCCTTCGGTTGCGACGAATAGTCACCGGCGAGAACCCATTTGAAGGTATCATTTGTCTCCGTCCATTTAGCGAACTCGGCACCGGGATTCCAAATCCCAGCTTCTTCAATTAAGTAAACAAAACATTAAACTCCCAAGAAAGATCTAATAAGTAACAAGCAATCAGAAGTACGATGAAGAAGATTGAAGAAATACTCTCACCAGGAATTTCAATGGGTAGCTTCGGCAGACAGTCCGCACGCATGAGGACGGAGAAATCAGTGGCCACGGAGGTTTCCGGCCACTGGAGCTGGTCAGAAAATGTTGGCAGGGTAATCCAACAGCTGAAGTTGAAGCCATTAATTATTCCTCGACCTGTAATGAATGATCATTCAGGTGTCCCTGTGAAGGGGAGATAAGACTACCGATTACATCAAAATATCTACTTTTCGACCGAGGAAAAAGAAAAAATAATTATAAAAAAACTCGAATATTCGAAAAATCGGATCCTTGAAGTTTAAGATAGACAACTCAAGGACTAATCGAGTATGTTTTTTGTTATATGATCTCACGAATCTTTATTGTAAAACGGGTCAATCTTATCAATATTTACAATAAAAAATAATCTTTATTGTAAGACGGGTCAACCATACAAATATTCACAATAAAAATAATATTTTTAACATAAAAAATAATATTTTTTCATTGATAACCTAAATAAGATATATATTTCACAAAATACGACTCGTGAGACCGTCTCACACAAGTTTTTGCCGGACTAATCTCGTATAATAAATAAAGTTAAAAAACACATTATGTATTAAATAATCAAAATATATTATATATATTTGTAAGATATATAAATGTCCAAATATTATAAACTTATCTATACGCATTGGATTGCATAACTTGTGATACAGGTACAATAAAAACTGCATTCCTCCAGCAGTAAAATTTCACTCGACTGATATCCCATATGAGTTGCAAAAAGAGTTTAGCATTCATTCCTTGATAATCAGGATACATTATTACTTCAATGATCATCAATGCTACACGACGAACATATTTTATTACTTTACCTACAAACTATCATCATCAATATGTGTAGACATGCAATTATCGTGTAAATCAATCATAGATAAATGACCACCTTTAAAATGTGATATTGATGACGTAAATCACAAAATCTCCAAACAAGGGTGTTGTCTTTGTTCAACTGTGTGTGAATCATTTACTCTGGTCACTGATTCACTATCAACCATCACCACAAATAATTGAAACATCTGGTAATGTGAACATTGTTCTATCACATCTAAAATGAAACGTGTGTGTCACATGTCTTCATTGCTCAACAAAAATAGTTTTGTTAGAACATGGTTGTGTAAATGCTTCCCAACATACAATATTTAAATAAGATCGTGTTCCAAAACTGTTGATAAAATATGTGTCTTTTGTAAGTACAAGACAACGAGATATTCTTGATATCGCATAAGTGAGTCCACGATCAGAAGTTTTGTTACTCGATTGGATTGCACTAGAAATCGCAAGCGATTTGTACGTTGAGATTGCAGCATCCAAATTTTCAAAATCCGGAGTCGGCGCGAAGCGGAAGAAAGCACTTGGCCGAATTTTTATTAAAAAACACTTTATGTGGTCGTGACTCACTTGAGGAATTGGAGAGAATTTTTGTTTTGTTTTGTGTGCAAAAATTAGGTTTTTTATTATGAGTCCTAGTGGTGTATATATAGAGTGAGACTCCTAATCCAATTAGAAGTCTCTCTCCACAAGGACTCTAATAATTTCGTTACATTAAAACTCTCATATAATTAATATATATAATTTATTTATTAACTTTTAATAATACATGATATAGTAATATCATATACACATATTTTATATCACCATATAAAATAAATATGTACATTAATTAAATTAAATAACTATTATTTAATTTATAAATTAGCGTCTTGGTTAATTCAATTCTAGACTCCTCTAGAACATATATGAGAATTTTTGTATGTCAGTAGTCATCACTACTAGCACTATCATTTAATCAGTAAATTCCAAATTCACATAAAAAATGATTCTGAACTCATTACAACCTCGGTCGATGATCCGAGAGCGCCATATACCGAGGATACAAATCTTGTTCATATAATGAAAATAGAAAATTCAAAGATCAATTTCATTTAGAAAATTTGGAACTTATTATATATGACAGTTATCATATTTGGCAGCCGCGTTTTAGTGAACTCCTTTACAAAACAGACAGTTACACTCTCCTTCTTTATTTAGCAATCATGCTAACTTTCATTTCTTCCATCTTATGGAATCAACTCATAACTCCTTTATAAGCTTCTTGTTTGATCTCAATCAAACTATAGTCGTCAAATTTCAACTCCTTGAAATTTGACTATCCCAACGAGAACACCGAATCCGATACTTGTGTGATCCTCAATGGTTCATAGATACAGCTAGCCGTGAGTTCACATGTGCATGTGATTCAGAATAACATTTATTCTTATTTGGGTTTACCCTAGTTAGCATCATTCTTTTTACCAACACATTGATCATGAATTTTAGAACTCATTTCTGATTGTACCCATCAGATCATGGTAAGAGCGTCTGTAGCATCGCCCTATTATCCCCTAGGTATCACTGATAGTGCCTGCAAAAACCCTTAGTCATGGTTAGCATACATTACGGTCCATTCAACACATATATCTCGATCGAATATGCAACCATTGGTATATCGCAACGAGAACACCGAATCCGATACTTGTGTGATCCTCAATGGTTCATAGGATATAGCTAGCCGTGAGTTCATATCTGCATGTGATTCATAATAACGTTTATTCTTATTTGGGCTTACCCTAGTTAGCATCATTCTTTTTATCAACATCTTGATCATGAATGTCAGAACTCATTTCTGATTGTACCCATCAGATCATGGTACGAGCGTCTAGTAGCATCGCCCCATTAACTGATAGTGCCTGCAAGAACCTTTAGTCATGGTTAGCATACATTACGGTCCATTCAACACATATATCCCGATCGAATATGCAAGCATTGATATATCGAGAGTTGCATATAATTCGATAACGATGCGATTTATCTTTGAGTACTAATAGTGGCATGATATGTGCAACTAAGAAAACATATTTCCCTAAAGCACATTTCTTGCTTTGGCCAAAGATTCCTTGCACTATCAACTCATCAGATCACATATGATATATTTACTCATAGGCAAATGGTGAATCCCCGTCTACAATGCATTTGCTTATACGTATTTCAAAACTACACCAAACTCGACACCTGATGACCCTCGATAGAGTCGGTAAATGGATCAAAGTGCATGTTAGTACGTATAGTCCTTTACAATGTCTCAGGTCAAAGGACTAATGGTGTACAACCATAACTGCGGACTATTCCATTTGATAAGTGAGAACCACTTGAATAGTCTGAGAGATGGTTGTTCAGTACATCATCATATGATCACTCATCTGTGTGAATGGGTATCTACATGCCATTGCCAATGAAACATGACGTTTACACTATGGATGCTAGTTTTGAGCTCGAGCGACTTTTATCCTTATTTTAGGTGGCTCAATCGACTAGGAACCTGTTTGGAATATACGGTACACTTCCTAATGAGTTTCATTGTCTTACGTTGAGAGACAGACCTCATGATACCTATTGTATATTCAAGGGCTTTATCCAGCTTGCATGAGTATACAGATAAAATATAATGTCATAGTCGAATATAATCGTAAAATATTTAAAATAGAGATTATTTTACAATAGAATCAATAAAACTCGAGTCACAAATTGGTTTGCCGAACACCTACTCTAACAATTCGTGGTCAGGAAGACAGGAAGAGGGCGCTCCTTCAAGAGCAAGAAATGCTCATTATGGAGGGGTTCAGTCGACCCTACCCCTGCGGGCATTGCCCGCAGGGGTCGATCCAACGGCTCGGATTTTTCCGAGTCAATTTTTTTTTTTTTACATGGAGGTGGACCCGGATCACTCACGAGTAGGGTGAAACAAACTTTGTGGAGGCGACTTCACACACACATATACACATATACACACACTCGTGATGGATTATTTGTAGGGTCGATTATGATCCAGTCAACGAGTCCAAACATAAATTAGGATTCAATGTTCGTATAAGAAATATATAGTTTCAGTTCCCTCGACCTTCGTCCTATGTTTTTTCCATCTAAGCAAAGTGATCTTAGAAACCCGAAATTGTTGACATTGAATAAATTTAAATAGATTTTCAAAACAAAGATTGAAAAAATCATTATGTAAGCAGATTAACAGAGGATTCAAAAATAAATTAGAACTATATATTATTTATGATGTACCAAGTACCGTTGTTAATTATAGGATATATAATAATATTATTTTCAAAAAAAATATGATAATTAATATTAAACGATACAGATATTTAAGAATAAAAATGGTACTTTAATTATATTTCTGAAAATTGGATCCGGTACCCTTTTTATTCAAATCGGATCCAGACATATATTATTATTTTTTCTATAAATATCTTTATATTCCTAATTAATTATGATAAATTTCCAACTCGACTGTTCATTCTACTATCAAATCTATGTATATTCTCTAATTCAACTTTCAAATCTTCATACATATTAATATTGTTCTTATTTTAGAAATCACAATTTTCAATATATGTTATATATTTTTCTCCAAAATCCATTTTCTTAACATCTCTAATCCTATAAATTCAAAAGAATTTTGAGGAACATATTATATAATACTCAGAGTAGGTCTCTTGTGAGATGGTCTCACCTATCTTTATCTGTGAGACGACTCACCTATCTTTATTTGTGAGACAGGTCAACCATGCCGATATTCACAATAAAAAGTAATACTCTTAGCATAAAAAATAATATATTTTTTATTGATGACCCAAATAAGATATATGTCTCACAAAATACGATGCGTGAGATCGTTTCACATAAGTTTTTGTTTAATACTAATTCACTTGTATTTTTAAACTTACTTAATAAATGGTATATAATTTCATTTAAATTCAAAAGAACTTTGAGTAAGTTATCATTTAATAATTGCCTCTTAGACTTTTAAACGATATATAAAATACAATTTAATTGTAAATAGTTTGTTTAATTTTAAAACATAAAGGTTGAAATTAAAACAAATTAATTGACATAATGCCTATGGCCTGCTCGTCATATAAATATTTATTCAAATAAAATTCCCATTATTTGACATTCCATGTTTTCGACCAAATAAAGCCATATTTCCATTTTATTTTATTTTTAAAAAAACATCATATTTCCATTTTATTTTTATTTTTTAAAAAAATCATATCTCCAATTTTTAATTCCATGCGACAAATTCTATTCACCAAACAGAAGTAAATCCTAATTTTTTTTTTGTATTAAAAAAAAACAAGAGGAAGCGAATCCAACATTGAATCAGATTACATGGGAATTGTTCTAAATTATGAGTAAATCTCTGCATTAATCTCTCTACCGTCTTGCTGGGCTTGCCACTGACACTTAATCAATCCTATTCAATTCCGAAACCACCTTTTTTTCTCGATCTTGAACAATTCTTCACGAACTTAACCCTCTTCCCGATATAAATAACCCCAAACCCTCCGCCATTTTCACTTATTGTATCGCCCATTTCCAATTTTCTGCTCTCAAGCCACGAAAGATTCAAGAAACCCTCGTAAGTAATGGCAGGAACTGTTAGCCCACCTCTGAAAACCCACAAATTCTTCTTTTTGACGCAGATTTCCCTCAGAGTTCTGGCTTTTGCAGCGTCCTTGGCCGCTGCATGGATGATGCTCACAAACAAGCAAAATGCTCTGGTTTACGGCATCTGGGTTACTGCCAGTTACAGCTACTGTTCCGCTTTCAAGTGAGATCTTGTTTAAGGCATTTTTTATTTACAGGAGTTTCGGTCGATTAACTTCTGTACTTTTATGGGTAATTTGATTTGATTACGTACGTACACCACTGTTTTGTTTTCAGGTTCTTTGCGTACGCGAATCTCATAGCTTGCGCATTCTCCGTCGTGTCTCTCTTTCTCGCTTCCATCTTCCGCTACACAGCGATAAATTCGACGAGTTACTTCGCCATGTTCATTCACGATCTGGTGAATATATAATCAACTATAAATCATTTTGCGAATAAGAATGATAACCCCACATTAAATTTGGTGGAACTTTTTTCCACAGATTATTACTCTTTTATTGATGGCGGGCTGCGCGGCGGCCACAGCGATCGGTTTCGTGGGGAAATACGGAGTCAGCCAGGCGGGTTGGTTGCCATTGTGTGATCATTTCCCTCCGTTCTGCAACAGAGGCTCGGCCGCAACCATGCTTTCTTATGCTAGCGTCTTATTCTACATGGTTCTTACCATAATTTCTGCGAACAAATCGCGTCAGATACAAGTTTGATCGCCGAGGAAGACGAAGAAGAAGATGAAAACACAAAATGTGGGAATATTTTTTTCCTTTTTCTTCCTTTTATTTTTTATGTTGTGATGTGGAAGTTGAACTTCTTGTGGTGTGTCTGGTTGTGTCTTCGTTGTGCACACGAGGTCGTATAATAGAGTTGATGGTTTTATGATACTGTGTGAAAGAGACGACTATACATATGGATCGGCGCCTATATGTATATGTTGTTATAAGACACTTAAAAAAATTTACGCATATTTTAGAATATATTGATATACTGTTGGGGTAATTAAATGAGCTTGGTGTGCAATCTACTGAACACAGAATTGTACTTTCTTTATAAAGATTTTTGATCTGACGGGGTGACTCTAGATTAGTCAGATGAGATGAGCTCGGGTGGCCTGGTCTAGTGGAATGGGCTTGGCCTGGCCTGATGGGATGAGTGCGGGTGACCTGGTCTGGCATGGGCCTGGCCTAATTGAACGAGCCCGGATGATCTGGTCTGATGGAATGGGCTTGGCCTGGTCTGATGGGATGAGCGTGGATGACCTGGTCTGGCATGGTGGGATGGGCCTGGCCTGATGGGACGAGCCCGAGTGGCCTGGTCTGGTGGGATGGGCTTTGCCTAGTCTGATGGGATGAGCTCGGGTCAGATGATTTACACACACTCAACAAGAAAAAAATGTCAATAAAGTGTTGGAAAAGTCTCAGACATGACCACTCCGACGTACAGTCAGTATATGGTTCATTAGTCTCTTATGTTTCAAAAAATTTGTTCAAAATGGTCCTCAAGCATAAATATTTTCAAAATATACCCAAATTACCCTAGATTATATTTTATTAAGGACTTATTTTACTGGACCAAAAAATTGTATCAGAACCTAGGCAAAAATTACTCGAAACATCCAAAATTATTATTAATGTGTAATTAAATATTTGAGGAGGAGATTTGCTCAAAAATTATAGATCTGAACCTAGATTCGAGATTAAATATTTACAAGATTTATTCCAATACATTGGAATATTACAAGACTTATTCCAATACTTTAGAGAAATCCAAAAGATAAAACAAAATTATATAATCAACTATACTATGTACCACGTTAAATTGAATAAATCATTGAAAAACAAGAAAAAAGTTCTTGGAACATTAAAGAATATTCAAATAAGAATTCAAATATTAGAATAACAACTCAGTTTTAGTTAAAAAAATCTCATAAAGAAGGTTACCACCATCTTTTGGTATTGAACTTTTATAACATCAAAGAGGGAAGACCAAAGTGATACAAAAACATTTAACCGACGGCGATAAAACGACCAATCTCAACAAAATTATCTCAGAAAAACAATAATCTGATGGCAACTATATATAGGATTGATCTGGATGATCTAAAAGATCTCGCAGAGTCTTTTGCAAATCTTAAGCTTGTAAATATTAGAATGAACACAACTTAAGTGGTGAACAACCCTTAGTTAGTAGAATACAATAACCACTTAGAGAAAGTGTGAGATCCTATAACACAAATATGGGAGGACCCCGAAATGATTTTCAGGTTGGTGGAAAAGCACACATAGCGGGAATCGGGTCAATGAGAAGTCAAATTCTTTTGCACCAAATACCCTATGGGAAATCTATTTTGGAATCAACACATCCTTATGGGGTTGTACTTATCCTTGTTGTATTGAATTTAAAAAACAAAGTATATTTCGTAGATGATTGGACATCAGCTTTGAGAATCACATAAGGAATACTTAATCTCAACATAGAAGGATTCATTAAATTTTTAGAAATGAGTATTATGAGATTTGTTAAAATTTGTTGGAACCTGACTTCGGTAGAAACCAAAGAGTTGATCCTAGCCGGAGAATTTCTTGGCGAGATAGCAGAATGAATGATTACCCTATTTAAAACACAATTTATAGAGGTAGATTGTTTCAACAATCAAGATACGTAGAAGAAAAAAATATAAATTTAAGTTTTGTATAGTCTTGAATTACATGACATATGTTTAGTAGATGAATACATTATGTTATTCGTTAAATATATATATGTAATTCAGGTGTTGGAAAAATATAGCAATTCAATTTTTCTTTGCTAAAATTCCAAATCGCTGCCAAAAAATACTAATAAGAGAATACGTCCATGGAAATTCAGATACTCAAGTTAGTTTAGCCTTTTTTCTTAAAAGAAAATTGGTAGAATAATTTCATATAATAACATTACAAAAAAATTATAAAAGATTAAAAAGAATTAATAAACGTACTTATTTATGTAGTAAATAAAATTATCTTCTAATGATCATTGGAAGTAAGTCACAAAGAAAAAAAAGAAGATATTTAGATATCATCCTTATGCCATAATTGAAAGAAGTAGAGGTGGTTCTTGGAAACCAAGAACATTATGGTCTATAAAAAATTCCAGATCTTACAAACCTAGGAAAAGAAGTATATTATCAAGAAGTAGGATGTCATCCCAAGAATCGAACTCATTTCGAAGCACGAGACATATACCTACAAAAAAAACTTTCAGAAGAGCTCACATCTGAGCTAATGAAAGTTTTAAAAATTGTAATTTTTGGACATGTGGAGCTAGATATCACATTTGTCAAACTGTCCAAAAAATGCTAGGAAGGGAATAAAACGCTTTGAGCCAACTCCGGATGTTGACGAATAAGTTTATTTCGAAGATTTTGTTCAAGTATAACAATTTGAGGATATTGGCTCGGACGAAAGTATATATGAAGAATAAAAAGTCATGCGTTAGGGAGAATCTGATGGAACATAATCAGAATCTGACTAAAGATGAAATGTTTCGATACGAAACATATGAAGATTTGTTTAGTTTCTTTTTCAAGACAACTACACCTCATAAAATAATCCAAGATCGTGAGAGAAAATCTTATCTTCAAAGATATCAAAGATTCTCTATAAGAAAAGTAGAAAAGTACTTATGAAATATTGACCTAAAAACAGAAAATACATTTAATATATAAGTTTCATAAGGAAAATGACAATCCTAATGGAACTTACAAAAAAAACCAAATAGAGATGTAATTAATTCCTTCTAAATAACAAACGAGGAATTCAAAAACTCGGAGTAGAAATAGCACAAACTATGTCCTAGATTCACTTTGGTGCCATTCAAATTATAATAAAATCAACTTTTAAAGAAGAGATAGATTCACATATCGACATTGCTATATGCGATAAAGAATATGTAATCTTCAAGATTCAATACCAGGAACTATCTCAGAAAATCTATGGGCATTTTAAATTGTAGGAGTAATTTATCCAAAAATTACCTACAACCTAACACATAGAGATTTGTATCAGAGCTTTGACGTTGCATTAAAACTTCAAAGAAAAATGGCTAATGAAATAAGGAAATAGAACATATTTTATTACCTATCAATTTTATACGCTATGTCTAGTACAAAAATTCAAAATTGTCATTAAAAATGATTTTATTGAAATATTAGAAATAATTGGAAAAATTGCTCTGACAATTTATCCAGCGATAATTGAGTTCATTTTAATACATGAAACAAATATCCATATCCGAGACAAACCAATTCCGCAAAGAAATCAAAATCTTAGACTGGTACCAAGAAGACTATCTTTTCAAGGAGATAGAATCACAAGTCACATATGGGTAAAAACACTTGTCCAGGAAGCCCAACATGTACTCAAAAGTTTTTCAACAATAAGAATCTTAGATGTCTAGAAGGATGGAGAGACGTAGAAATAATATTTGATATTACAAGGCAAATAAATCAATTTCTTTATAATACTATATACTATTTGGAACAACATATGATAAAGAATTACCAAGGACTGATAAACATCGGTGAATTAGAAGTTTATATCAAAAGAATTACAAGAAAAGACCAGATCAATTGGTTCTTGGACTAGAATTTTTCGAGGAATACAAACCTTAGAAACATCTAGAGAATGCAATAGAATTCATGGTAGATGATAGAATGTGGAAAATCCAACTACCATGAGCCCATTCTCGATATGCATCCCAGTAGCAATGTTATATGAATAATATAAGGCGGAATATTTTGTTGCTTACATTTATTCAGGGGCGTAAATATGTAGAGCAAAAAGATTAATTTTTCCAAAAAAAATTGGAAGAAGAATTACTTCAATTTGCTTGACGAGAATTTTTCCAAACTAATCTTGATCTTCTGTAAATGGATAAAATAAAAACAAAAATTAATCGGAGGTTCTGGACAGATACCTAGGTATAATATGAAAATACCACTGATTTATTTTCAGGACACAATAGCTGAAATTTTGTTAGGAAACAATTTCTTACGAATGTTTAAATCTTATACACAAGAAAATGATACTAGAAGATTAGTATTCACAACAACATGTGATCATAAAGTAATAATCCAGAGACTAAGAGAATAATTTTAAGAAAAAATTTTAGTCTATTTTTGCAGCAAGCGTGATGATAAATGTAAACTTCTAAACCCAAAAAAGAAATATTCTAGATGGTTTGGGAAAACAATCCTCCAATTAAGAGCGTATCAAAACCTCCAATAAGAAGAAAGAAAATTTCTCAAGATAGCTTTACACCACAAGTAGGGGTGTTCAAATTTCGGATAAAATCGAAAAAATCGAACACTGAATCGAACCGAAAACCGAATTATAATTCGAATATAAATGTTAAAACCGAAATTTATTTGGTTCGGTTTCGGATTATATATGTCAAACAACCATATATGTCAAAACCGAACCAACCGATAAAACCGAAATTTTGTTTTTATTATATATTTTTTAGAAGATATCATATTAATGATGAATTATTTTGAATAATATTTAGTTGATTGTTGTTTATGTAATTCATTTAGATTTTATATTTAAATGTTTTCTAAGAAATCATATAAAAAGATAACATATTATATTTTATAATATATTTATCTTATTAATTTTAAAATCGAAATTACCGACCGAAATAACCGAACCATTTCGGTAGAAAACGAACCAAACCAAAGAAAAAAGGTTCGGATATCGGAGTATATATTTATAAAACGAAAACCGAAATAAAAAACTAAAAACCGAACCGTATCAACCGATGAACACCCCTAACCACAAGGATGTAGAGTTTGATACAAAAGTATCATTTGAAGATATTAAGAAAATTATCAAAGAAAATTACAATGAAGATCCTTTGGCATGATAGAACGGAAATCAAATCCAAGTCAGCATTAAAATAAAGGAAGGCAATGAATATGAGTTCGTCATATGTAAACCTATCCCTTGAACATAAATGATCGAATGATATGCATATTATTATCAAGGAACATTTAAACATTGGTTTAATCAAAGCAAAAATATAACATACAACAGTTCAGGATTTCTGGTAAGAAATTACGATGAAATCAAAAGGAACAAACTAGATTAGTTATTAGTTATCAAGAGTTGATTAAATTCTGAAGTTTGATGTGAATTTCATACCTTATATGAATCATTTAATCAATTTTTTATGTAATACAAAAATTTATCTAAATTTGATCGTAAATTTTTCATTTTATCAGATTCGGGTGAAGGAAAAAAACAAAAAATTCACAGATTTCTCAACACCGCAAGATTACAATATTTGAGATGTACTACCGATGAGTTTGGCTAATGCACCCAAGATATTTCAAAGAAAAATGAATAATCTATTAAAAGATTATTTTAATTTTATATTTGTTTATATTGACGATTTTTTAATAACATCTAAAAATATAAAGAATATATTAAACATTTAAATGTTTTCTCTAAGTTTTGTAAAAAATGACTAGTCCTATATGTAAATAAGACAATCATTGCAAAGGTACGGAATTTTTTAGATGAACTAAAAGAGAATAAATAACTTCAAAGTTTCTTATGAGTTGTTAACTTTTCTGAAATGTTCATTAAGAACCTAACAAAACAATGAAAGTTTTAGTCCATTACTGAAAAAATTCAAGATTTATATGGATAGAAGAACACACTAAGAGACTTAGTCATCTAAATGATATTTAAAAAAATATTCAAAAATGGATTTTACTCAAGATGAGGATGATCTCGTATTATATATAGATATCGGTTATAATTCGAGGGCAGAGCTTCTTACAAAGCTCCCACAAGAAGAAGAACAATCATGCAGGTATTGCAGTGGACTATTCTTAGATGCAGAAGTCATATGATGACATATCAACGAAAATGAATTTAATGCAGCAAAATAGATTTTGAAAAATGACACTTATTTTTACTTGCAAAGAAATTTACTTTAAAAGTTGATACTACACATTAAAAGTTTTCTTGAAAAATAGTATCACTTAATGAAAGTAGATTATAATTCCGTTCATTTGAGAACTTCCATAATCTCTTCCCAAACCATACTTGAATATTTCGATTCATTAGGCGAATCTAAACACAAGAAATCTAGATTACTAAGACGTTATATTTTATGTCAAAATTATAATTTTTGATATTGTCATTATTAAATTTAATGAAAATATTTTTGAAGATTTCTTAACAAGAGATGTACAATGCTATCGTTTTTGTCATCATGAAAATATAGAGGCTATTTTAGGGAACAATTTGAAATACTTCAAACCGATTTCATAAAGCTTATCCTAAATGCAAAAGTTGCGGATAGGCTACAACAAGTTTATAAGAGCATTGTTTCTGATCGAATCACATGCTATTCACAAGCTTATACTCAGCTATAGTCTATATTACAAAAGTCGATCCTTCAAGCAATTGAGAAACCACTAGCTTCTTAAAATAAGAGTTTTCGAGTAAAAATATCTATAGCTGGAGCATGAGATTCAAGTATCCCTAGAACAAGTGCTAAGTCAGGATCATTATTATATGAGTCGACCCAAGAGACAAGTCGAAGCTTTGGATTCTTATCTCGATCTTTCAAGTCAACCTTTACCTCGGGGATTGAAGATGGAGAGATCAACCTTATACCTCAAATCGACAGGGTAAATCTAAGGTGGGTACTAACGAGCTTATATTTCTTATTTCAGGTATATCAACAGAACGTGTAGAAATTGAAAATAAGAAATATGTCTCAACCGATCCACAATCCGAGTTGATATAGGAAGAAATTTTCTAAGGGTATGGATAAAATCAAATTCATATCCCAATGAAGTCAAGGTATCACATAAATTTGGGGCTCTAGTCTCGGTTTATACTACATTAGCCAAATTCTCATAAATATCACCAATACCAAAGTGGATCCATGAAGTTGTTCGTGAAACTGAGCAAACAACGATTATTTGTACAAAAGAGATATTCTGGAGCTATACCTTTTCAGTATAACACCATAACCAGCTGTAAAAGGCTCACATGAAATCTTCATTTTATCAAGCTAAGGAGGACATATATAAATATTCAGAAATTTATCAAAGACCTCCAACAGAAGAAACACCTCTTGTTGCTTTATTCACTGAAGATGACATCTCTACTAGAAGAGCATGTAGTCTATGAGTCTGTATTACAGAGATGGACAAAGTCAAATTTCTATTTAATTATCAAAATTTTGTAAATGGATCTTTTTTATTAAATTCTATGACAGGAAAAAATACAACTTTTGTAGAAGATATATTTGAGAAGAAAAGAAATCTTTTGTGGAACAATAAGTTGCCAGGGATAAAAAAAAAACCGTCGAAAATTCTTTAACATGGCTCATGTGGATCTGACTAGAATGCCCAAACAAAAAAGTGTTAGAATTTGGTAAAGGCTTTCAACCAAGAACTGACCGAAAGTATCTTGCAGAGATATGACCAAGTGGTGAGGGATAAAAAAAACAATTTGTCCGAGGACTTCAAAGCAAAAGATTCCCAGATGTGACTCACCACCACAATAAGACATATCCACTAATTAATAGAATATTGGACATTAGCTAGTGGAAGAATATACCACCCCACCACTCGCTACAAGACAATGTCAGCTCCAACTGGCAAAGAATAATTCAAAAGTTATATACAAGTTTTAAAGTATGAGTTATAGATCCAGATAGACTTCTATAAAAACAAGGCATAAGGAAGTTGAAGTCATCGACTATTTTTTTAATTTTCTTTCAAATAAATTTGTAATGTTTTTCTTTCTAGTTTAGGTGTACGGTATTTCCATCTACGATAGGTAGCTAAACAAGTTTCCCATACTTTACAGTAGATTCCTATGTAATAATATTATGTATGTTAGAATAAAAGAACCAAAGCAATGTCTCTCTCATGTATTATTTTCAAAATTAAACTTATTTGTCGCACACTATGAGGTAGGAAACTATACAAGGTTGTGCTAAGTCTTGTTGAAGGGACCTACTTTAGGAACCATTTGTCGTGACTACGTGATTAGGCTGTGAGGAGCAGTCTCTAAAACTCGATGGATACGACACGACGACACTCCAGTCAAAGATGTAAAATGTTTAATTTATTATACAGAAGAATGATGTGCCATAAAAGATTTATGATATATAGGCTGTAAATTTTGTGTAGCATTATGCTTTTGGACAGCTCGATAAATATAACAATTTCACTTACTCGGGTCTAAAAATAGTAACTGAAAATAGAAAACAAAGTTAAAATTGGAATAAAGACTGAACATGAAAAAATTTATAAACAAGAGAGACTGAATAAAGACATTGAAAAAAAAATCACTAAATTGAGAGTTGCTTAAACATCACTAACCAAATCGGGAATTACTTGTGTATGCCTGTACTACACTTTTATATATGATATTTGGATTCAAATATTTTAATAATCCTTACCATATTTCCCATTTAAGTAATAACAAAATAAAATGAATTTATAACATCTTTTTAATCGAACTCATTCTATAAGATTTCTTACTATTTGATATATGATGGTGGTGGCTTTGAGACGATAACTCGATTAAGTATATAATCGTAGTAAAAAATAACATAGTTGATATAAAAATAATAATTTTTTATGAGTCGGGTCGAGTTAAATGTCTGTTTCATAAAGCTGATTTTTGAGACTGTCTCACAATAATTTTGTGATAACCACAATATAAAATTCATAATTTAAATGTAAAAGATTTTGGATTCACATTTTTAATATGCAGAGTTGATTTAACACATTTATGTGAAGAGATTATATCATCCACTGGATGTATCACACGCGGTGGATTTGCATAATTCATCTGGTGTGGGTTCACCTGATTGGTGTGACATAAAATCTACCTTATAGAATACTTGAATAATTTTACATTGTCTGTGAATTGATTTATCTTATTTGAAAGAAGATATTTGATTAGTTTAATATTTGATTAATGAATTTGTAATGATATTTATATTTATGTATTTGAAATATACAATAATTATTTCGAAATTGTTTAACTAGGGGATTTGAAATTCAATTGAATTTAGGGATGAGTTTCTTTCGAACCCAATGGAGAATCCGATTCCAGACCTGAATGAAGAAGAGTATGAATAATATTTTTTATCCGATTAATAAATTGTATCGAGTATGAGGATGAAGACGTATCTTATATAATCTTAATCACACCCGACTCAAATATCCGATTAAATTAACACATATATATATAAATAATTTTTGGCTATAGTGTTAATTCTACTATATTTTTGTTGAATGATATTTGTTGGCTATATAATTATTATTATTTTTTTGTGTTTTTGTTTTTCTTATGTTAGTTCTTTTTGTTTTTTCCCCTGTAATAGATTGACTTAAAACCCAATGAAAATTAGTTAAAAAAGGCCTTAAATTGTTGTAGAAATTAGTTAAAAAAGGCCTTAAATTGTTGTAGAAATAGGCAAGTCGTGCTTGAGACATGGCAACCTAGAACAGTCTTCTTAAAATGGGATTCCTAATCCAATTATTGCTATTTTTTTGTTGTTGTAAACAGTTAATGATGTTGAGTGTTTCCGCAAATAAGCGGTCCAATTTGTAAATCAAATTGGTTAATCATATTATAACAAATTATTTTTTTTTATGTAAATCAAATTTGTTAATCATATTATAACAAAAAATTTTTTTATAGGATGCATACAAATAAGTAGTAATAAATGATATTATTATTGTGGGGGTGTTGGTTCGACGATTTCGTCTGTGGTAAGCTCAAAAGAGTTGGCAGTTGGAAGGAATAATAGTTGTTTACGCCACCATTTTTGTTATTTTCTACGAGAAAAACTTCGACGGATTCTTTTCTAAACAAACAAATAAAAAATTCTAAGATTCTCCAAGGCATCAGTTTTATGGGCAACAATAATGTTTTATAGCAATTACAAATGCATCAGATTTCCCATTTATAGTAAAAAAAATTGCATTTTCTTTGCTATTTATCTTCGTGATTTGCATTTTTCTACTTATGCTCTTGAAATTGCATATGTTAATCATATAAACTCTTATGAGACAGTCGAACATAACAATTTAAAGTGAAGTTGTCTCACAAAATGATTTTTTCAGACGGATATCTGATCCCACTTGACCCGACTTATGAAAAATTATTATTGTTTGTATAGAGAATAGATGTTCACGGTTCGTTTAACTGCCCTAACTAAAAATTCGGTTTGACCCAAAAACCAAACAAAATTGAAAATCATTTTTTTTATTTTTAAATTTTTTTTAGTTTTAAAATAATATTTTATTTGTAGTTATCAATAAATAAATAAAAACTAAAAAAATAAAAATTAAGTTAAAACAAAAAATTGAAAATATTTTAGTTTTTAACCGAATCGAACCATGAAATTCATTCCGGATTTTTGGTGAAATTCGGTTTGGTTTGGTTCAGTTTGAATGAACACCTCTATAAAAAAAAAATAATTTTACTGTAGGCATGGGTCGGGTCGTCTCGTCTCACATATATATTTATATGTGTGAGTGTCTGTGTCACCGTCTTACAATATACATACTCATGTTAAATAAACTTGTAAAATATTTAATTAGTTTTCATATGATTATTTGGGATTGTTTATGTTGTGGAAACTCTAATAATCTTGACTATGATGATAACAAAAATTGTTATTGTGTTTATAACATATTTACTCAAGTGTGAAGTTGCTACCTACAATTTAAATTTAAACTCGAATTTAGGAAACAACTAGACTTTTGCGAGCTGGAGTATAACATAGTTCAATGATCGAAATGAACAATGGGAAAAATGGATTGACATAAAACTCGCTTTGATATAAGCAGAAAATCACGGATTAGCAAACTACTAGACTTGAGCAGTGATGTTATTTTGGTCATATCTCTTAGTCAGATTATTGTAATTTTATGAGTCAACATGAGTTAGAAGCTAATACAATTATCTACAAATCATCTATCACTGTCAAAGTCTGAATCAAATATGAAAAGCTGATAAATCACGAGAAATTAGTTGGTTCAGCAACACGGATACAGCTGCCGAATATACATGAGCAGTGCCAGTATTTCGAGCATATCGCTTTCATATGAACTCGAAATTTAGCGATTTTCTGGAAATCTAGAGAAAGAACTACAATTTCCATGTTTATCACTTTGCCAAAAAATCAACGAATCAAAATCGATTCTATAATCATGAGACTGACAACACAATTTATTGCTTTATAGCGGGATTTTTTTTTTGAACAGTTATTGTATTTCAAGTATATCTTTATCATGCAAACTCAAAGTTGAGTGACTCTTGATTATATTGAAAGTTAAGAGAAAGACTACAACTTTTATGTTCATCATTTTTCCAAAAATCGACGAATCAATAGTTATTATCAAGAGAAAGCGGTGGCTAGACTTTGTCGCTGGACTTTTTCTTGCTAGACATGGAACGACTTGATGAACAATAACGACGAATCGATGAACAAAAAAAAATGGCTTGATATCAAAAAGTGTCCCGAAAGTAAAAAAATGATAATTTCAATGTCATAACCTGATAAAAATTTTCCAAACAGTCGTATTCTTATTTCAAACGTTCATATCAATCTTGGAGTTTAGAAACACAACATTTTGAAGATCAAATACAAGCTTTTGATGGAGTTTCAAAGTGTAGGCAACCTATATGAAGGAAAAATAGCTGAAATTAGAGCAAACCCAAAAAAAAGGATTCTAATAAGATATATTAGCTTGGCAAGAGCTTTTCTCCTTATATGAAAGGATAAATTTGATAGTATGTACAATGTAATAGATCACTTTTCTCACACACATAACCACTCACATAAACAAAGAGATATGAATTTCAAAAGTTAGTTGAGTGATAGTCTTCGTGCAAAGACGTGAAAGATTATGGAGTAGGTCTCATGTGAGACCGTCTCACGGATCACAATCCGTGAGACGGGTCAACCCTACCTATATTCACAATAAAAAGTAATACTCTTAGCATAAAAAGTAATACTTTTTCATGGATTATCCAAATAAAGATCCGTCTCACAAAATACGACCCGTGAGACCGTCTCACACAAGTTTTTGCCAAGATTATGTAATTTATGTTTGTAGTCTTAACATAACAGCCGTTAACCATTAAGCAGATTGTGAGATTGAAATCTACAATCGAGAGTGTGCTAAGAGTTTTAGTTAAGAAAATAATTAGTTCTAAGTCAAAATGATTTGTAAAAGATGTTGTATAATTCAAATTCTTCTAATGATACATTCTAAAGAGAATAAGATCGAGAAGATCTAGACACAAAATTATTGATATATTCCGAAGTCTTCTAGTGATACTTTCCAAAAACAAATAAAAACCTAGACACAAAATTAGATCGGGAAGAAATCACTCCAACATAGTTGATTGGTTGTTATGTATCTTAAATTATCTAGAGTTGGGTTTACAATTAAAGCTTCATAAAGGCCAAAACGGCCCCCCACAAATTTCAAGCCCACAAGGAAGTCTATAAGACATTCTCATTTCAGGACAATTCTATCCTACTCCGGGAGATTTACTTCCTGTCACTAAATAATATATACATGTATAGCATTTAAAAATAGCTACACCAATTTTATTAGCGTTTATAAATGGGTAGAACATAGAATTTCTTATAATAATTAAATTTTAAAATATTGATTTTTTACATTTCATATGATTCTACCACAAAAATAAAAATAATAGAAATGAAAATCTCAAACTTCAAACGTAAAAGTTTTACTATCAAAAAAAAATTTCACGTAATTTTTAAATATAAAATCTTAAGTTTTAAATTTTGAGAATAATAATAATAATAATATAATGATAAAACACATGTTATATACATTAAATGAAATTATTTTAATGATTAGTTTGGTTGATGTTGGTTAAAGTAGTGTGAAATGTAATAATAATAATAAAATAAAGACACCTAATTCATAGATCCAAACCTAATTCGGTGATTTTATATATAGTCAAAATTACATTTCACGTGCGAATATCGTCTGAGCTCCTATAAAAATTTGAGCTTGATCTTAGCATGAGCCATCGGCTGCAGGATGGCGGACCCGGCTGCATCATCCTTCGAACGGGGACAATAGATCCAAGGATCATAATCCACCGCGTATGGAATTTTCATATCCTACAGTACAGCGCAGATTATTCCATCCTGGTGAGTGCCCCATTGGAACATTGAGGTGATTGGTCAATCTGAGACCCATTCCCCTTCTCGGACCACTCTCCATACTCCTCTCTCTCCCCGCGGATCTCAGGCTCCGATTCTGTGCTCGTCTGATCGCCGCCATCGATTCGAAGATGATCACCATCCCCTACGTCACCGCTTTGACCACCTATTTCAGCTACGGCCTCCTTTTCGCTTTCGGCCAGTTGCGCGATTTTTTCCGGAAGATTGTGGATCGGTTGTCTCAAAGCAGCCTTCAGGTGACCTTTTCTTATCTAAGCGTTGTATCCACTTTCTTACGAATGGTGTGTGTGTGTGTGGTTGAGTTGTGTTGTGAGATCATTTGTTTCATTGTCGTGGAAGGGTTATGCGCCAATCTGTTTGGGGCTTGAGGATTTCTACATTCGGCGGCTGTATTTACGGATTCAGGTTTTTTTTTAAAGTTTCAGCTTTATTATCTGAAGCTGCTTTTCTTTTTTGTTGGAATGTTTCGATTAGTTTTGGCCTGATCTGTGTTTGGGGTTCCTGAATTGTCAGTTATACTTTCTTAAATATGACTAAACACCAAAAGTAATCAAGAAAATAGTTTCATGTATCTTAAATGTGACTAAACACCAAGATTAATCATTTTGGGACTTGCTGAAATTCCTCATCCTTTTCTTTTTCAATAAAGAAACATGTGGTTCACATGATAATTGGTGCAGGATTGCTTTAACAGACCAATATCAAGCCCTCCTGATGCTTGGTTTGATGTGGTGGAGCGTGTCTCCAGGGACAATAATAAAACTCTGCAGTAAGTGTCCGCTACATATTTTGTGAATTTGCATCTTCCTGATATTTTGACATGATTAGCCGGTGTTAATTGTGGGGAAACATAATATTAATTCCTTTGAATCCTAGAACTTAAGCTTCTGGTTTTGAGTGACCATGCATCATTCTAAAGCATATGCAATTTTTTTTTTCAGAAACAAGGTTTCTCATCTTTAGAGCCTCTGTAATTGGAAATAAAATCCTCATTTAATGGCATTTAATGCAGGCGAACTACAAGATCTACTAGGTGCCTAAACTTGGGGTCATATAACTATCTGGGATTTGCTGCAGCAGATGAATACTGCACACCTCGGGTAATTGAGTCTCTGAAATATTTTTTCCCGAGCACCTGTAGTTCCCGGGCTGATGGAGGTAAATGTGTTTGTTTGTCATATCTATACCCTATTCTCGGACATGTCCTGCAAATTTTGACTATAGATTTGATAAACTTTGTAACCAGGTACAACCAGATTGCATACTGAATTGGAGGACCGTGTAGCAAATTTCATAGGAAAGCCAGCTGCCATAGTTTTTGGCATGGGTTATGTGACTAATTCTGCCATTCTTCCTGTACTAATTGGGAAGGTATCAGCAGTTAACAGGACTGATATTGACTTTGATCCTTTTCAGTTGTGCATTGTTCTAACTTTCAGTTGTTTGCAGGGAGGTTTGATTATCAGCGATTCATTGAACCATAACTCTATAGTTAATGGCGCACGGGGATCTGGGGCAACTGTTCGAGTCTTTCAGCATAACAGTTAGTTAATTTTTTCTTCTTTTGTATAGCTAAATATCATGATAAATGATGAAATAGTTAATCTTAAACAGTTAAATGTTACTTTTCTGTAGCTCCATCTCATCTGGAGAAGGTTTTGAGGGAACAAATTGCAGATGGACAGCCCAGAACACACAGACCTTGGAAGAAGATAATTGTTGTGGTGGAGGGAATCTACAGCATGGAAGGGGAACTGTGCAAGCTCCCCGAAATTGTGTCCATATGTAAGAAGTACAAGGTAGATTTCATGCTATATATCCTCTCTCATATTCTTTCTTATCTTATTCTTCTGGTATATTTTGTAACTTGCATAGAAGTGATTAATACATTTTGCTTACATTAGTCTTGATGGTTGATAGTTGTTTGGCATATTGTTTTGAATTAGCCTATTTATGAAAATTCTGACCTTGTATAACTCGTCAGGTGTTCCTATTTTTTTCAAAAAAAAAAAGCGAAACGAAAAGAAAGAAATATGAGTTATGATGCAGAGTGCCAATTTATGCAATTTAATTTTATGGTTTTTAGTATTTCCTCTCTTGTGCCATCTAATTTCCCTTTCACGACAGGCATATGTTTATCTGGATGAGGCTCACAGCATTGGTGCTGTTGGAAAAACCGGGAGGGGTGTCTGTGAACTATTGGGAGTTGACACGGCAGACGTGGACATTATGATGGGAACTTTCACAAAATCATTTGGGTCATGTGGTGGTTATATAGCGGGATCTAAGGTTTGTTTCATGAGTACTGTTTTTGTATGTGGTTATAAATATGTCTTTATCTACAAGCAAAAAGAATATTACACCGTGATAAATTGCAGTGTGAATTAGTATTGGGAAACAACTTTTATTCATTTTATTTTGAGTTTCTATTATTATGCATGATTTATATTGAATTTGCTGAAATGACATTTTTTACTTACGTGATTGATTACCTTGTAAGTGTGCATGGAAGAAAAAAATTGGTTTATGACTCTAATAAGGCAACATGGAATGTGGCTCAGAATTTACTCCGACTGTATTCTTCAAATAGGGTTATTTTAAGACAAACAACTTTCACCTAAACTATGTGGGAACACTTTGCTCATATTGATCCATCGTTGCTAGCAATTACTCATAGTTTCTAATTTTTTTTTTTAAATCACTATGCTTGCAAGCGAAAAGTCAAATGGTAGATCTCATTTCGAATTGATCTATTAATTGCCTTGTAGGGTTCACCCTAGAGAAAGAAATTCATGTATTGCTATAACGTGCATGTGAATTTATAAATATTTTAGTAGCTTGATAAAGATGGAGTAAAAACCAATACTTTCTCACATGTTTGGATTAATATCATAGAGAACTATGATTTTGCTTCACCTTTTCTCTATGTTTCACTATAACATATGATAACACTTTCTTCAGGAACTTATCGATTACTTGAAATACACATGCCCTGCTCATCTTTATGCAACATCAATATCACCACCAGCTGCACAGCAAATTATTTCTTCCATTAAAGTTATTCTTGGAGAAGATGGTTCAAGCAGAGGTGGAATTTTGTTTGCTGCCAAGTTACTTGTAAAACCATGCTGTGTCATTGGCATCTAGCGTGCTCTTTCAAGTGTTTTTTGCTTACACCTGGTGCATTTTCTTCTGGCAGGGGCTCAGAAACTGGCAAAAATACGTGAGAACAGCAACTTTTTCAGGTCAGAGTTGCAGAAAATGGGTTTTGAAGTTCTTGGAGATAATGATTCCCCCGTAATGCCCATAATGCTCTATAACCCAGCAAAAATTCCTGCTTTTTCACGAGAGTGCCTCAAACGGAATGTAAGCATTTCTAACCCCCTCCCCTCCTCTCCCACAGTGTTGTTTATTTTCAGTTGACTAACAGTCCATCGAGCTTAATTTTGTTTTGTTTGGTCGTTTCACACTATTTCACATTAAGATTGCTTGAACGTGTGATTATGCTATGCAGGTGGCTGTGGTCACGGTTGCTTTTCCTGCTACTCCTTTATTGTTGGCCCGTGCACGCATTTGCATCTCTGCTGCTCATTCAAAGGAAGACCTTGTTAAAGCTTTAGAGGTCAGGATCTTAATAAATTATTGTCAACATGCAACAGAGGACTAAAAACGAGAATAGCATTGACGAAAGACTAGTATATAAATAATTCTTTTTTCCCCATGAAGCACCGTTAAAACTCACTTTTCTTTTTGAATTCGTATCAGGTTATCAGCAGTGTAGGTGACCTTGTTGGCATAAAATACTTTCCTACCGAGCCTACGAAACAGCCATTGGAAGGTGGCAGGATTAAGCTGGAGTGAAATTTATGACTTCTTGGAGATCGTTGTCTCGTCTCCATAAGGAGATTCAGCACTGTCTTCTGAAATTTTGTTTGTTTTCTGTACAGTGAGTAGCATACTGCATTTCTTGTGACTGCAACACATTATTTATATCTGAATCCATAAATATGTGTTTTTGTTTTTAAAATCTAATATCACCCTGCATTTCCACAAGTAACTTTTTGTTTCACAACACAGAGGTTGCATGCCTGGAATATGATCCATCACTCATAACTATTGACTCTGTTAAGTTTTTCTTAAAAAGATAATCAAATACTAGTTCTAAAATATATTTTGGAATTTCTCACTTTTGCAACCCAAGCGTTCGTTTCCTGATGTAGTTCATGAGATCCATATGGTTCACAAGACTTGGTTTCTTCAGGTAATGTTAATTTTGAAAGACATTTTAGGTGACTTATGTCCTAATTCTCTAAGTGGATGAGATCAAATTACTGGTTATTGAGTTGTTTTGGAACCAGTGATCGTCATTTGATTGACAAGAAATTAGGATGCTTGTGTAAACAAGTATGACAAAAACTTGTGTGAGACGGTCTCACAGGTCGTATTTTGTAAGACAAAAATCTTATTTGGGTCATTCATGAAAAAATACTACTTTTTATGTTAAGAGTATTATATTTTATTGTGAATATCGGTAGTGTTGATCCGTCTCACAAGAGACCTATTCAACAAGTAATATTAATTTGTGTAAACTAGTACACACGTAAACTATTGATAAACTTGACCATATATCAATCAGTAGGGATGTAATCGAGTCGAGTCAAGCCGAACTCTTGAATGTTTGAGCTTGGTTCGTTTATAATCGAGCCGAGCTCGAGCTTTATTTAACGAATATATGCATGGCTCACGAGCTTATTCAAACCTTTATCGAGTCTAAACAAGCTTAATAAATATGAATTATACATTTAAATTTTCATTAAATTAATTAAAAAGTAAATTATATATTTAAAGAAAAATATATTATTTTTATTAAAATTTGTAAATTTATTATAATAAATAAATTTAATAGATTTTTTTATATATTTCATAAATAATATGCATAATCAATAAATCAAAACTATTATTTTTTCATCTAAAAGATTACTTATGAACTTATCAACGAACATGTTCACGAGCTAACGAGCCGTTGTAAAGCTTGAGTTTGGTTTGTTTATCTTAACGAGCCTTATTAAACGAGCTCAAACGAGCTTTTATCGAATCGAGCTTCGAATAGCTCACAAACAGTTTGGTTCGTTTACATCCCTATCAATCATATCACAATAAGTTTAATTTGGGTATTCAAGTCTAATGACACAAAGATCACTTTACCGACATCATAATTTGCCAAAAATGCCTATATTTTTAGGGATGTAGCAACTGGACTTTTGAAAAATTCATAATGTCGGATTTAATTTCGTACTTTTCAAAGCAAATAATAATATTTGTTCTTATGGAAAATAAATTTAAATTTAATTTCGAACTATAAATAAAATGGGAATTATTGAATTATAGAAAATTTTTGTTTTAAACTTCGAAGCATTATTTTAAATGGCCAATAAGAATAATTAGACATATATCTTCATCTTTAGCAATGGTGTCTAACCCAAACTCAAAGAATCCAAGCAAAATTTAAATCAAAGGAATATTCCAAGTCCAAGGATTATTTTGTATTTCACGCTAAATTCATTAAATTTTTATTGTTATTATTATTGTTGTTGTTATATATAATATATTATAAACCCATTGAAAATTTAGTTCTCAAATTTAAGTAAACGCATATTGAATATGCGAATATTGTACATAAACCCAGAGGATTTTAGAGTCGCATTTATCTTTACTTGATAAAACCGAAATAATTTTAATTTCAAATTTTATGAAATCATAAACCCCAAATTGGGATGCCACTTTAATCAGTCTTGAGTTCTTGTAAATTAATTTCTACGCTTAATTTTACTTTCTTTAGATATGCGGCGATAATTGAAGCATTCGATGATCTAGAGAGTGAAAAAGGTGGTGTTAAATTGACCTTAATTGTTGCTAGTATCATTTTATTCGTAGTTGTTTATTGAGTTTGGTATTCGATTAATGATTAACTATGATTCAGTATGGCCATTGTTACTGTTCTTTGTGATTAATTATATGATTCAGTATGTATGGCCATTGTTGCTGTTCTTAATAGTGATATTAACTTTCATGAATTACTGGAACTTTCGGATGAACTACTAGATGACGTTATGAGCTTGGGGGTTTCTGTTAGACTGATGAGTGTTTTGTCTCCCAGGCTATGGCTAAATATCCCAAAGCTCCATTCTCGGATCTTGTAAGGATTTTATGCCTTTGGCCCCTCATAAGCTCAGCGCATTTTTGTTTGTTTGTTTGTTTGTTTGTTTGAACACACGCGGGAGTCTCTAATTCTTCTTTTCACAACTTTTTTATGGGTTCATGCTATTCAGTTCAAATTTAATTGTGGAAATGATGTGTTGCATGTGGAAAAGACTAATTCTTTTAGATATCAAAATAAATATATCAAAATACTAAGTCATGGCATGTTTCCAACTTCTCATTCACATATGATTGAAAAGCTATGCCCTGGAAAACCAAACGCATGATGCTGAACTATTTAGTTGGTCACGTAGGTCTGTGCACCTTTCATTTGTTCAACTCGATGAAATTCCTCATTACCATTTTCTTTTATCTGTGCAGGTGTTCTTTTCTCTGGCATTGTATCCAAGGGTTTGCAAGATTTTTTGAATGCGTCAAAAATCTTGGTAGTAAGTAAGATCGATTATGAGGAACTAGCATTGGGAAGTTTGAAAGAAGTACGACATGTGTTTGCTAGAGTGATCTTTGATACTATTGAGGATAGACTTCAAAATTGATTGGTTAAAACATGAAAAAAGTAATTTGAGCTTGAAAGGACCTGACATGGTCGTTCGTCCATGAATGGACCTGCAAAGCCTTTCTCAAACCATCTAGAGAACACCACTAAGCCAAAATTTGGGCCACCCGCTCAAAGTCGGATTATCAGCAGCCGCGGAGCAGCCTGGAGAGGAAGCAGTTTGGGGTACTACACAGCTGAACACAAGTAGCCAATCAGTTTTGGTATCGGTTCCAGCAGGTCTGATTGCTTAGTTTTTGTGGTGAATTTTTTTTACCCCCCAACTAGGCAATGCTTATACAGCTGCATTAATGCAAGACAGCCCTTTTTTTCCTAACGCAAATGCAAATTTTATTCTAGGAGGTATAATACGTTACATATGTCTGTACTTGTCTTAAAACCTATCCTGCAAGCAGACAAAGATTTCTCTGATGAGGTAGGTTTTTATTAACCACCATCAACAATTTCATAATCTCCACGATCTCAAAATGGTGAAGTTCGAGTCGAGCTAGCTTGTTACAATTATTGTAATAATCAAAATGAATCAACAATGCCTGCAAAATTTCCTAGAAGATTCGAACATATACGACTTCGTAAAAATAGTACTTAATCAAACCCCATCTGTAGCTCTACAGTTGAGAAAACATTTCGTTGCTTTCATCTCACTTGTGTGCAGGAGCCGGACTTCCACCACCAGTAGTAGGCCTGCAAGAAGAAAAGATTCCACGGTGAAAACTTTGGCCAAGATATATATCAGAGCTCATCTTCTCTTACACCAGGGGTAACTCCGCCTTTCGACATGACTGTCAATCACCAATTAGTGCAACAAAAGATGTAACATCAACGGTAGCATAAACTTACAGCCCAACAAAAACTTTGAATGCATCGTAAATGACCCACTGCGCTCCCGTGAGAGTGCCGATCATGACAATACGTAGAGGCAGACCACGAGTGCATAGACCCCATAAACCGAGCTTATTCACGGCCTGTGGAGATAGAGAAAAACACTGACGATGAAATTTAGCTGTCAATAACACACAATTTTTAAGTTGTCATCGATACTTACATCGCCCACTGTTGCTCCTTTGGCATTGTTGAGGAAAGAGACGAGATTATCAGCAGGGTGCGAAACAACAGCACAGAGTACTCCGGCCAGGTACCCACCAGCGAAACTAATACCTAGTTGCAGGCTTTTGCTGCACTGATCCTTAGAAGTCGGAATGGAATATTTGTAAATAGCTTCCACAATATTCTCAAATGTCGAAAATTTCATCATTGTATCTACAATATTGATCCCAGTATGATCAATATTCAATCAAATTACTCAGCCTAAGAAGTGTTTGTTTTATGAAAAAAAAACTCTAAAATGGTGGAGATCATTGAACTTACATGGAATCTGTCGTCCCCAGAGTGGAACAATCCCTTTGTAGAGCCTGCAGAAAAGAGAACCATTCATCATAATTGACTCATAATATCAGCGAGTAGAGTATCTTTGGATGGAGAAACTGTATAAAAAAAAATGAATTTTCTTTAAAAACTTATGTTTGGTTGCGATTAAACATTTAAAATCAGGAAGCTTTTAAATGTAGTTTTTACGGCTACTTTTCCCTGTATTTAAACACAAAGCTGCTTCTGCTTTTTACTAAAATAATAGTTGAAAATCCCCCGTTTAATAGAACACTTTCTAGCCAACTGTTTATGCATTCAAAATCGTCTAACAATGATAGAGGAAAAATAGTATGAAAAAAGATCGAGTTTCATCCATACCCTAAAGCTCCTTCAGCTTTGATAAATTTTGGGAATCCATCAGATAAACCTCTAGCGAATCCGGGTTGAGTTTGAACTCTAACTTTTACCGCCTCAAAGGGACAGAGAGCAACACCAGCAATTACTTCAGCAGATGCAGATCCTGCAAGGTAGATCAATGTCTTGTACTTGGCAGCATATTCAGGACCAGCGATATCTGAGTAATACTTCTTGAAATATTCATAGAAACCGAACTTGCATGCTCCCTGAACGCTGTATCCGAGCAGGGTTGGTGCCCAACCCTTGAAAATACCTCTGATTCCTTGCTCCTTCAGTAGAATTCCAAAACCGGAGGAAATGCTTTTGTACTTGACCGGATCAATCTAAGGAGCAAAAGAAGACATTTGAACATATAAGAAAGAATCATCTTTCGAATCACAAACTAGAAATCTATGTATGAAAGTAGGCTCCCCAAAAAAAAAAAATAGCAGTAGCTTATAAGTTCCCATACCAAAAAAACTATGCACGTCCCACTATAATATATCACAATATTATCTTTTGAATTCTGAATCAGAACCCTGTCATTTAGATCATTGTGCTGTCCAAATTTAACAATATTGGATTATATTTGAACATAGCAAAAAGATATAATCTTCAAATTGAAATGGATCATCTTATTTTAAACCCGAAAAACCAGAACCTTAAATTGTACGACCCAAATATCACATTTTGATTTAAAATGTATCACAGGCAGTTATAGGATATAGAAAAATCTCAGATGCTGCATTAAATATCTAAAGAAGTTTTTAAACAAACACCCTCTTAATCTATTTGATGATGATAATGCTTTTCTTTTCTCTTTTCCCCAATTGATTCCCAAGTAACATGTAAAATTCCAGCAAATGAATAGAAGGAAAAAAAGAATTAATTCTATCCTGCTCAGATTGCATTTAAACATGAAAAAATCTCTAACTCGAGCCACAATCATATCAAATGATTACTACATTGTAGTATCGATAAAAGTTAAAAAAAAAAAAAAAATTAACAACTCATTTTCGGAACTAAAACATGAAAGAATTGCTGAGGTGCCAGGAATTCCATTTAGTGGTGAAACTGAAGCTCGAATATATATATATCTATATCTAACATACATACATATAAATATATGACTTCTAATTGTGAATTTTTCAATATACCCTTATTAATTTAATGTAGCAAATTAAATCAATAATTTTTTTGATGGGTTCTTTTATAATTTATTGTCTATCTTAAATGCCTTTGGATATTAATACATATTGAATTTATCAATTTATCCATAATTTTTCTTTGTTGTTAATTATAATTTGTTACTAAAATTAGTGTATTTCTTCATGGTTGCTAATGAATATATAATATTTATATCTTATCTTTTCTTTTATTTTATAAATTTATTTAAGTAATAATTAAATAAATAGTTACTAAATAATTTAGTGATTTCATTTATGATTCATTATGTATTATGATAATATTTTAGATAATAATTTTTTTCAATTGAAAGTTTCTATTATTATATATTTTTTTATCAATTTTTAATTGCGCTCTAAACATAATACAAAGTATGATTATATTAGCATTATTCTATTACGAAATCATCATATATAATATATTGATTCGTTATCTTGTTTGTTCTTTTCAACCTATTAATTAATTTCTAATTATATATGATGAAATTACTTACATAAAAAACATTTTTTTATCTTTCTACATATTAATTAATTTATCATTATATATGATGAATTTATATATATAAAAATTATTTTTCACGCTTCAAAATAACAAAATTGTTATTTAATATTACTCACTTATTAAATTAACTAAGTTATGTTTACCAATTCATTGTGCATTATTAATAAGATTACAACTTAATGAAGCATATGTGATGACATAGAGTGGTCACCCTAACAATTAATATTTGTGTTTAAAATATCATTAGTAATTAAAACTACTTTGTTTTCGATGAAATTATTTGATATTTGAGAATAAATTTGATTTAGAAAAATGATTTCTAGAATGTAAAATAAAACTATATCATATTTGTTAGGTGCAATAATTGTTTATGTAAGGTATAACAATCCAAATGTGACGTTTTAGTTGTTTTACGATTTTAAAAGATTTTAGTTAATGTTGCATCGTTACCCCAGTTATAACTTATGGTAAAACGACAAATGCATAATCTTACAATTGGTATATATCAGAGTCAAAGTCATGAGATCGATTCTCATATATTGCAGTTAATGTATTTATTGATATTGTTGGAGTGCAATAATTGTCCTTATTAGATACATTGATCGATCATGACAATTGAGATATTATACCGTTTAAAATATTTGAGTTGATGTATAATATCTTTTCTAAAAAAAAGTTAAACAAAATTCGCAAGGAGTTAAAAGTTAGCAAAAACACAATTGATATTTAACTTAATAACAAGTTTAGGGGTTTTATTTTAACATTGTTATGATAATTTAGTTAATTAAGAGAATTTTATTTGACAATCACTATATGCACTCCATTTAAATACATTACAATTTTGGTTTTAGTAAAATTTATTATTCTCTTAATTTTATTTTTATTGTTTTTCATTGTGAATGATATTTGGATGAAAAATATCTTTGTTAATTTGATAGAGCTGTCATTAAATTATAATCATGCAAATTGAAAATTGTTATATAAATAAGTGAATATATTTGATTTATTGTCATGGTGTATTTTTATTTATTGTGTTTTGATATATTTAGATTAATAAATACTCGTAAACAAGATTTTATTCAAACGATTTTAAAAATTATCTAAATCTCGTTATTATAATTTTCATTATTAATCACCCACGTGCATCGCACGTGATCATTCCTAGTATATATATATATATATATATATATATATATATATATATATATATATATATATATATATATATATATATATATATATATATATATATATATAATATTGTTTTCCAATTGTGCAATGACAAAATTAACCTTCTATACACACTTGAAGAATAGAATGTAACTCCTATATTAATTTTATCAAATAACTCATCTTTATACTACATTTAAATGTTTTATCCTTTTAATTTCTCTCTACATTTTTCCCAATGATTTTATTTAAATTTTGTAATTATATTTTTAGTGCAATTTCTAATTAAGTAATAAATTATAGTATCACAAAAAGATATATGAAAAATTCATAATTATATGTGCAATAGTAGAATAACTAACATATTTTATGAATTTTTTGAACTGAAAGTAAAAGGTTTATTTTTTATTTTAAAAGATAATATATTTCAAAAAAATATGAAAAAATCATCTATAATGAATATATATGTTATAGGCAAAAATAACATTTTTTTATGAAAGTTTATTTCTTTTGTTATATTTCAAATTTTAATGATGAAAATCATATCAGTAGTTTAAAATCTATATTTAATAATTATTATATGAGTTTATTTAAAATTTTCCATATAATCTTATTTGAATGTGCATTTCTTTACATGTGTTGATTTATTTGTTATTTTAAAATTTATTTAATAAGAAAGTAATAGTCATCAATGTTAGTCTATGAAAGATCAATATATAGAATTATTATCTATGATATAGAATTGTAAAAATAAAAAGTAAAAAATTCTTTAAGATGCTAAATTAAATATTATGAGTTATATTTTACTATCAATATTACTATTTCATTTGTTTAAATATTGTTTTTATGAGTTAGTCACGGTGAATTTAAATTGATAATTATTTGTCTTTAGTATGCTTCGTTTTTGTAGATTATAATTTATACATTGATAAAATCCATAATTTGATTGATTTTTTAGGTTATTATGCTTTATACGTGGTGTTTGAATATATAATTTTTTTAAAAATTTGTTTAAGTTTATTTTGTTCTATATATTGTGTTAATTACAATTTATTATATAATATAAAATCAACTGCTTGAATTTTAATTTGGAAAACAATTATAAAAGTAAGTTATATAAATTATTATACATCGTCTAATATGATAAGAAATTAACACCAGATAAATAACAAAATGATTCAAATTATTTTTTAAAAAATTAATTTTTTAATTTTTGTAATATAATTAATATTATATGCAACACAAGTACGTTACGCTAGTTTAATACAAAAGAACATTTAAATTTTGTAGAAAAATTATAATAATGCGAGAACGCCTGAATCATATAAATACACATATCTATATTATCTAGGGGTGGGTACGGTACGGTATACCGTACCGAACTATGGTACCGTATACCGTACCGAAAATATCGGTATGGAATTTTTCCATACCGATACCGATACCGAAAATTCGGTATACCGAAAATACCGAATTTTCGGTATGGAAAAAGTTCATACCGGTACCGTACCGACACCGAAAATTTTGTTGGTATACCGAAAATATTATCGGTATACTGACATTTTTTCCGTATACCGAACTTAAATTTAAAAAATAATAATAATAATAAATTATTTTCGATATTTCGGTATATACCGAAATACCGAAAATAAAAATATTTCATACCGATACTGATATCGAAAATTTCGGTACGGTATCAATTTTCGGTATACCGATTTTTCGATAAGTTCGGTATTTTTTTCGGTACGGTTTTTCGGTATATCGGTATTTCGGTATGATTTCTCACCCCTAATATTATCTATATGTGTGTGTCAGTGTGTGTCTATATAACCTGCATATTGCACTTGACAAGATCAAGAGGGGTGACAGCCGTATGAGTAAGGCCACAGCTCAAGATTCCTCCGGCTGTGCAAGCTGCGTAGAAAGCCGGCGAGAACATCTCTATCCTGCTCTCCGTCGGCGCCGGGATCACAAAGTTCTGCTTGATCCCAGCCATTGATGGCGGCGCTGCCGCCGAATCAGACTGCACAGATGTATAACTGACACCGGCCGGCACCAGACTCTGCTCCAAATTCACATATCTCTTCGATGTAATCGAAGAAGAGTAAAGGAAACCTGGGATCAAAGACTGCGTTGGTGATTTTTCAGAGAAGCCCATTTTTCGAAACTTTTCTTGAAACGATTTGCTTTAGTTGGAAGAAGGAAAGAATGGATTTTTAGTGTGATGAAAATGAATTTGGCAAGAATTGATGAGAGGACGTTTAAAGGTCCGAGGAAATTGGAATTGGTCGGAAATGGCGGCGTTTCAAACAAAATTGTTCGTTGGTCCTTCCCTCGCTTACGCTTGTTCTATTAACATAAACTCATTTATTTGGACTTTTCATGAAAAATATATTCGATTTTACATATTTATATTTATGAGAAAAAACTTATATATAATTATCTTACATAACAATTTTATAAAACAAATATGTACTCACTTCTTGTGCCAAAAATATTCCATTTCGCTCTAAATATAGAACGGGTCGAACCGTCTCACGAATATAAATCTTTCGAATCATCTCGCATGAGACTTACTCATCCGTGATATGAATATCAGATACTCAAGCCCGAGCTCAGCTCGAAAAAAAATTGAAATACTCGAATTCAAGCTCGACTTGATTTGAGTATTAATTTTTGAGCTCGACATCGACTCGATATTCGTATCCAGGGAGATTTTATAAAATCTAGAAGATTGCTTTCAGATTAATTGAACATTGGTTTTGCTGAATTGTATGTTCGACAAAGCCATTTTGTTAATCTCTTATTTAATTTCATATGCTTTCTTTTTCGACACGGGTTTGAATTGAATAATTCTACATATTTCATATTTATTCGAGTTAACTTTAATTAAATTATTATTATTATTATTATTATTATTATTATTATTATTATTATTATAATATTCATGCAATTTTCTTCCCATTGATTTTTCAACATGTTTCTCGAGTGTGGTTTGGTTTCTTGCACACATCACATCATGTTGATCTTTGATTGCTTCCTCTTCGGTCTCTTTGCTGTCCATTCCCAAGAGTTACAACGGCTGAACCCTCAAAATCAATTTATTCTTTGTATTTATCATACGTGATTTGTTTTTGTTATTTATCCATAAGATATATAATCTTAGATTTGAATAGAGTCTTACTTCTAATAAACTATTGTTTCCATGTTTGTAGGATTTATTTTTATGGAAAGATAATGAGGTCAATATATGGAGATCTATATATATATAATATTGGGAGAAGAAAGACGATCACTTTTGCAGACACGAGAGCTGCTGGAGTTTTTCTCTGAACCTACACAAAGTTCAGAGTTAAAGATTTTTATGTTGAAGAATTTGTGTGATTGATTCACATATACCGTGTTGCTGATTGGTGTTGATGACGCTCAAGAACAACACTGTGTGAAAGGTTGCGTGAAGAGTGGCTTCGTCTGATTTAAGCAATACGATTATTTTGGTTTAATGCATCTAGTATTTACATTGAGTTTTTGATACATTTTTAATTCCTTAGAGTGTCAAGGAATTTAGTTTTGTTATTCTCACTAGTATTATTTTGATGTAAACGATTTATATATTTTTCTATTAATTTTTTGCTATGAGCCTTTGCACAAGTATTTGTACTTGTGCATAAGTTAAATCTGATATCTATTTATTAAATTTATACTTGTGTGTCAATAATTAATTTCTGCTACATGTTGTGTGCTGGTTTTGACAACACCCGAGTACAAAACTAACTTCTGATATACACAATTTAATTTATTTCCTGTTCGTTTATGATCAACAACTTCCTTTGAAGTGGTATCAGAGATAACTCTTGATATATTAAGTGATTGATTATGGTTTACTGTTGTTTTTACATGAAATATAATGATAGCTCAATGAAAGCATTTGCTTCAAGTGTTTCCTTTAGATCATTGGTCTTGGATGGATCGAATTATGCATTTTGTAAAATCAAAATGAGGATGTACATAAAATCCATCGAGGAAAGATCATGTTATCGTGTTCTAGACTGTTGGTCACCACCTAGAATTGTTGATGCTGATGGTGACAGCCGAGTTAATATCTGAGGACTGAGAGTGCATGGTCTAATTATGAGGTTCAGACATCAAATTTCAACTCAAAAAGCCACTCAATGCCATCTTCACATCTGTTGATGTCAACATGTTCAGCTTTATTACCAACTGCATATCTGTCAAAGATGCTTGGGACATTTTCCAAAGACACTGTGAAGAATCAGAAAGTGTTCGTAGAACTAAACTGAGGATGCTGACCTCCAAATTTGAGAGCCTTAGGATGGAAGAAAATGAGACCATTTTTCAATATGATCGAAGACTTTGGGACACAGCTAATGAAGCTTTTAGTCTTGGTGATTGTCACGCCCCGGGACGGGGGTTGGTTGACACCGGCGTTGCTCTCAAATTTACATTCGAAAACAACAAGTCTCAGAAGTACGAAATTCAGAAACCAGTCTTTTATTCATAAATACTGAATATTTCAATGTCTGATACAAACTCGAATAATTAATGTTTTACAGCGGAAATGTAAAACAAACCAGACATCACAATGTCTTACAGACGCAGCGGAAAACAACATAAATAAAACTGAGAATTAACAATCTTCTTCACCAGCCCCAGAACTGGATCTGCTCCTCTTCTTCTAGCCTTTCTTCATCGTTCTTATCTGAGATGTTTTGGTGGGTGAGTGATATGGTTGTCACTCAGTAAGCGGGGGCGGGAATAACTCTCAGTTTTCGAAATCATTTTCATATAGAACAGTAATACGAAAATATACAGAAATTCTTGTTTTCATAACAGAAATCAGTATTCAGTGGTCAGAAATCAGTATTCAGTATTCAGTAATCGGAAATCAGAAGTTTATCAAATCAGCACTGAGCACGTTCGTGAATTTCATGGCTAAACTGATATCAGTCCCCTATATGTTCTCTCCTCTAAGGGGTGAGGCCAGTAATCAGTAATCAGTAATTTTCAGAATATATATTCCTACCATTAGTTCACTAAGTTTCAGTGCTTCAAAATCAGATATCAGAAATCAAGAGTATTTTGCTTTAAATCAGAAATCATTAAACAGGTTTCAATTTCAAGTGATAACTCAATATTTTGGTAAACCAATTCAGATGTTTGAGGGTGATATTTATAGGTGAACTTCTGACTGTTAGCCTCCCAATTAAGGGTCATAATCTGACATTAACAATCTTTATTTCGTGTTAAATGCTTCAGTTACAAGTCTAAGCTGAATTCGTAAAAGTCTGCTGCTTCCTCGCTCTTCTGCTGCTGCTGCTTTCTCACTCTTCTGCTGCTGCTGCTGGGAAATACATGTCTGCTGGAAAAATACCAGCTTCTGAATAATATCTTCGGCTGGAAATTTTGCATTGCTTACTGAAATGCTTTTGCTGGAAATTCGGGTTCTCACAGTGATACTTTGTCTAATGAAAGGTGTAGAGCCCAAAATCAGTATGCGTAAAAACCGTGCATTTATTTAATTTTTTAAATTAATTATTTAAGTTTAAAATGATTTTAGAGATGCATGAATCATGAAATTGCATTATTTTAATTATTTATGTTTATTTGATGCACGTTAAAATGTTTTCTTGAGTTTATATTTCACGCGAATATTTCGCATCTGTTCTTCCAACTCCCAAGTAGCTTCTCTTTCGACGTGGTTGGACCATTGTACCCTGACATATGGAATAGTTCGTCGCCTCAGTACTTGGTCTTTGTGATCGACAATTCGAATCGGAATTTCTTCAAATTTCAGCTCTTCATTTAGATTGCTCTCAACCAGAAGTGGTCCAGCTTCCAAAATGTGACTTGGATCAGAAATATATCTCCTCAGCTGCGAGACGTGGAATACATTGTGAAATCTTGACATGTCAGGTGGAAGTGCTAGTCCATAAGCAAGTGTTCCCACTTTCTCAAGAATTTCAAATGGTCCGACGTATCTGGGATTCAGTTTCTCAGCCTTATTGAATCGAATTACACCCTTCATGGGTGACACTTTCACATATGCCTTCTCTCCAACTTCAAAATCCACGGGCCTTCTTTTCATGTCCGCCCAGCTTTTCTGTCGATCTTGTGCAGCTTTTAGTCTCTCTTTGATCATCGCAACTTTATCCACTGTTTCTTGGATCAGTTCGGGTCCAACGATGGCTTTTTCCCCTACTTCATCCCAATACAGTGGTGATCGAAACTTTCGTCCATACAGAGCTTCGTATGGTGTCATTCCAGTACTACTGTGGTAACTATTATTGTACGCAAATTCGATTAAGGACAGATGTTCGCTCCAATTACCACTGAAGTCTAGAGCACATGCTCTCAGCATATCTTCTAGAGTTTGAATGGTCCTCTTAGTTTGGCCGTCGGTTTGAGGGTGATAAGCCGTACTAAGAGTAACCTTAGTTCCCATAGCTTGTTGAAAGCTCTTCCAAAATCGAGATGTAAATCTAGGATCTCTGTCTGATAGTATGCTAGCTGGTACTCAATATAATCGCACGATCTCTTTCATGTACAAGGTTGCTAGCTTGTACAGATTATAGTTCGTACGTACGGGTAAGAAATGCGCAGATTTTGTGAGTCTATCTACGATTACCCATATTCCATCATGACTTTGTCTAGACTTGGGTAACCCAACTACAAAATCCATGGAAATATGTTCCCATTTCCATTCCGGGATTTCTAAGGGTTGAAGAAGTCCACCAGGTTTCTGGTGCTCTGCTTTGACTTGTTGGCACACGTGACATTTAGAAACGAATGTTGCCACGTCCCTCTTCATTCCACTCCACCAGAAATTTTTCTTCAAGTCTCTGTACATTTTGGTACTGCCAGGATGAACTGAAAATTTTGACTTATGTGCTTCAGACATTACTTCTTGTCGGAGGTTATCGATGTCTGGTACACATAACCGTCCTTTCATCCACAAGATTCTTTGTTGTCCGTCTCGAAATCTGGTGATTTTCCTTCTTTGGCTTGCTCTTTCAGTTTTACCAAAGCGGAATCTCTATCTTGGCTTATCTTGATTGTCTCTCGAAGACAAGGTTGTGCTGAAAGTGATGTCAGGATTACCTTACTCATATTCTTTCGACTTAAAGCATCTGCTATCTTGTTGACTTTGTCTGGATGGTAGCTTATCGTCAAGTCGTTATCCTTTATGAGTTCAATCCACCGTCTTTGTCTCATATTTAGTTCCTTTGAGTGAACAAATATTTAAGACTTTGGTGATCGGTGAAAATCTCACACTTGGCTCCATAAAGATAATGTCTCCAAATCTTTAGTGCGAATACTACTGCAGCTAGTTCGAGGTCATGCGTTGGGTAATTTTGTTCATACGGCTTCAACTGCCTTGATGCGTATGCAATCACGCTTCCCTCTTGCATGAGTACACATCCTAAACCTCCTTTAGATGCATCACTGTAGATGGTGAAGTCTTTACCTTCAGTCGGCAATACCAACACTGGCGCAGATGTAAGCTTCTTCTTCAAAGTCTCGAAGCTTTGCTCACATTTTTCACTCCATTGAAACTTAGAGTTCTTCTGTGTGAGCTTGGTGAGAGGTATGGCTATTGAGGAAAATCCTTCAACAAATTTTCGGTAATAGCTTGCTAGTCCCAAGAAACTTCGAATTTCGGTCGCATTCGTTGGTCTGGGCCAATCTGAGATTGCCTCTACTTTCTTTGGGTCCACAGAGACTCCTGCTGCTGATATTATGTGTCCCAAGAATGCGACGCTCTCTAGCCAGAATTCGCATTTCTTGAACTTGGCGTATAGTTCCTTTTCTCTCAGCTTCTGGATGGTGAGACGAAGATGTTCTTTGTGGTCTTCTTCACTTGACGAATATACTAGAATGTCGTCGATGAATACTACAAAAAACTTTTCAAGAAATGGTTTAAATACTCTGTTCATCATATCCATGAATACTGCCGGAGCGTTTGTTAATCCGAACGGCATCACTGTGAACTCATATTGTCCGTACCTTGTTCTGAAGGCTGTCTTTGGAATATCATCTGATTTGACCTTCAATTGGTGGTAGCCTGACCTTAAGTCGAGCTTGGAAAAGACTGAAGCTCCTTTGAGTTGGTCAAACAAGTCATCAATTCTTGGAAGCGGATACATGTTTTTAATTTTGATCTTGTTCAGCTCTCTGTAATCGATACGCATCCTCATACTTCCGTCCTTCTTCTTTACAAATAGGACAGGAGCTCCCCACGGAGATGCGCTTGGTCGGATTTGCTTCTTGTTCAACAACTCTTGAAGTTGCTCTTTGAGTTCTTTCAACTCTGCTGGAGCCATACGGTATGGTGCTTTTGAGATTGGTGTAGCATTGGGCATTAAGTTAATCTCAAATTCCACTTCGCGATCGGGAAGTTCGCCAGGGAGTTCTTCAGGAAAGACATCCGGAAATTCTTGTACTACTAGAATCTCTTCAAGCGTAAGTGTGGTTTCTTTCTTTACCTCGCTTAACATAGCTAGGTAAACTTCTTCTCCACTTTTCATGGCTGTCCAAGTTTGAGAAGCAGAAAGAAGAGTCTTTCGTTCTTTGGTCTTGCCATGGAATAAAAGTTTCTCTTGGTGTGGAGTTTGGATGGTTACCGTCTTTCCATGACAGTCTACTAAGGCATGATTCTTGGCTAACCAATCCATTCCAAGAATTACGTTGAATTCCACCATGTTTAGTTGAATCAGGTTTGCCTTGAAATTCTGATCTTCTATGAGAACACTAATATCCCGATATAGAGTGCGAGTTTCTAAAATTCGATTTGCAGGAGTGGCTACTCTATATGGTTCTTCTAAGTTATCAGGCTTAGCTCCTAACTTCTTGACAAATCTCTTAGACATGAATGAATGCGTAGCACCACAATCAAATAACACATAAGCAGGTATATTATCGATTAGAATGGTACCGGCTACGACATCATTCGAGATGTCAGCCTCTTGTTGAGTGATAGCATAGACTCGAGCATTTGGTTTGTTCTCCCTAGGCTTGTTTGGAGTTGTTCCGCCCGCTGGACCATCTCTTGGATCTGGAAAAGGACATTGAGCAATGCGGTGGCCCATCTTTCCACAACGGAAACAAGATCCAGAATTCTTACGGCATTCACCAGTATGATTGAATCGACAATTTTGGCACTTGACTCCCTCTTTGCTTATTGGAGAAGAAGTGGTTCCTTTAGCTGGATCACTGGTGAATTGGTTACTTGAAAACATAGGCCTCTTGAATTGCTGGCCCGATTGGTACTGGCTTGGCTGAGGACGTTTGAGTTTGTTCTCGTCTTCACGCCTCTTGATGTCATTCTCAGCCCTGATGGCGGCTCCCATCAATTCATCAAAACTATTGGGCTCGATAATGGCAAGGACAGATTGAATACGGCTGTTCAATCCCTTCTTGAAGCGATGCATCTTCAAGGCCTCGTCTCCCATGATGGTTGGGGAGTAAGTTCCCAATGAGTGAAACTTAGATGAATACTCCACCACACTCATGTTTGGTTCTTGAACCAAGCTTTCAAATTCTGACAGCTTTTGCACTCGAACTGCTGTCGGAAAGTACTGCCGACACTCATATTCAATCACTATGATTTATGCATGTTCAATCACTATGATTTTCAGGAGTGGTGTTTTCAATGTTTAAACCTTTACTTGTCGCAATTGCTTGTAGTTGTTTTATTCAAAATATTTTAGACTAGCAAATATTTATTAACGATATGTTTGATAATTTTTACTTATTTAAGAAAATTTTTATTTTTCCGCAAATTTAAAGTAGTTAAAAAGTACGGTACGTTACAAAAGGCTTGTCAGCAAGGTACTGAGATCCCTTCTGAAATTGTTTAACATAAACATATGTGCCATTGATGAGTCAAAGGATATATTTACATTGAATCTCGAAGGTTTGATAAGCTCCCTCAGGACATTTAAAATGAATTTAGATCTACAAAGAAGAGATAAGGGGAAAGTCATTGCATTGTAAGCTATTGATGACTCCTTCAACAATCTAATTCAGGAAGCAAATGAATTTGATATCATTGAGGAGTCGATCTCATTTATTACTAAGAAGTTCGTTGATTACTTGAAGAGGATGAGAGACAAGAAGAAAATTATGCAACTGCTGAAACTTTCTTTTGGTCCTTCTGACAGAAATAAAGAGTGTTAATAATTTTGTGGGTAGTTGGATGAGACTGGATGGAGTGCATGGGGTGGCTCAAGGGTTTGATCGGTGAAGAAGGTGGTGGCACCGCCGTGGTTTGTCCCCATTTCCGCCAGAAGGTAGTGCAAGGGTTGACTTATTATAAGATCGTGCAGGCAATTATATAAATTCCTAAAGAATGTCGAAAAATATGATCCAACTATATATTGAAATATTATTTAAGACTTTTTATTTTACGAGTAGATGATTATGATATACTTCATCGGAATAAGAGTAATTTAATACTACAAATTAACAATTAATCATATTGTCGCATTCATAATTTATTTGGTGTGTGAAAAAACAAATTTACAAAAAACAATTTGTATAAATACATCGAGTATTCGAGTCACGTTAGAACTAAATTCATATATGTTGTTCATTCCAAACAATTATATAATATAATAATAATAATCTTTACATTTATAATAATGATAATAATCTTTACATTTATAATAATTCCTTTTATGTGTGTGTCCTGTCAATAAAATTTATGTTGGTAGTATAAATGAGAACAAAGAGGCAATGAAATATTTAAAATATTTAATTTATATTTGGAAGAATAAATTAAAAAATTAGTTTATTTATTAAAGCAATGTAAAGTTTAGTATTCAAGTTCCCAGCATTTACTCAAGAATGACAAAAACTTATGTGAGACGGTTTCATGAGTTGTATTTTTTAGACGGATATCTTATTTAGGACATCAATGAAAAAATATTATTTTTTATGCTAAGAGTATTATTTTTTATTGTGAATATCGGTAGAGTTAACCCTCTCACAAGAGACCTACTCCTCAAGAAATACGTTTACGACGCGGACTTGAAATATCGTTATTGTTTTATAATTATAGTAACAGAAACGTATATAATATTTGAGTTTTACAATAACCAAGATTCTAATATAATTTGTATGATGTTGACTCATAGGAAAATATACGATTACAATCTTGTTAGGCCTACATTCCACATTCCATGATTCTCTTTCTATTCGGAGTCCCGTATTCATATATTTGGAAATTACAATAAATAGAAAAAATTAGAATTTAAATCATTAAAGACTTAATTAGATAATAAACTGCTTATATATTTATAAAAGTCAAATACTGATTTATTAGTGCAATAATTCAATATGAAATTATATGTATCAGTAGTCATGTAACGCAACAAAACGTCACGACAAGTGAACTGCGTGATTATTCAGGACTCTTAAGTCATATCGTGGGCTAAAGAGGTGGTTCCCACCAATATCTAGCATAGAACTTTTCCCCTCAATTTAAGTTGTATCCATACAATCGATCATTTACAAACCAAGGTGAACTCACGTTTCTAAACCGAATTCATGTTATTCAGATAAACCACGTACCTAGATTAAATATGTTGTTCGTTGGACTCACATAAAAGGAACAAACTATGTTGTCTAGTGGAATAGCAATCTAGTACATATATTGTTGTCCAGGGCTTCGGTCATTCATTCAGTTATTTATTCATTCAATCAATAGTCGATCGGTAACAGTCATGAGCCAATAATTCTAGAAATTCAAATATGCGGAATTATATTGTCGATAAAATGCGAAATGCAGAATATATGATGCAATATATATATATATATATATATATATATATATATATATATATATATATATATTATTGAAAACAAATTGAAAATTGATGAAGGCCGTCGAGAACGACAAATCGAGGCAGTGCGTGAGCTTCACGCACCGGTGTGTCGGCCCGTGTGGTAGCTCCGATAGCCACGCGTGGCTGAAATCTTCACCGTGAATTTGTCTCTTACTGAGCTCAAATTCTTTAATACAAAATTTTTCAAATAATAAGTCGATTTACACCAGATTTTGATTTTATGAAATGAGAAACTTGGTAGTTTTGTGCCGAAAAAGCTATACGTACGGCGACTTTCCGAACAATCAACCAGAATATATATAAACTAATAAAAAATTTGAACAAATTTTCTTCGGTTTCCGTTATCCGAATCGATCCTGAAACAGGTGAAATCGAAGCATAGAGCTCCATATTGGAAATGAATTTTTGGGTTGGTTTCTTGAACACCTCAGCTCGGTTTAGATTTTGTTGGGGGAAGTTGGCTCAAGATCTTAATACATCTCCCAACAAAAGATATTTTTTGGGTAAGGAAAGGTTTGATTATTGAAATTTCAGAAATGTTGAAGAATTTTTATTTTATTTTTCCCAAAATTTTCTCAATTTTTGCCATTATTAGTAGAGATAATATTAATATTATCTCTACTAATAATATATAATAATAATTTTTGGTTTGAGAAAATATCTGAATTCATCATCGTCTTGACATATTAATATTTTTGAAACGGGGATGGGGACGGGGATGGGAAGTTGATCCCCGAAGTTTCAGATTTGGGGATTCCCCGAACCCGAAAAAACGGGGATCAGGACGGGGATGGGGTGGGGATAAAATTCGGGATGGAGATGGTAATGGTAAACCCGTCCCTGCCCCGACTCATTATCATCCCTAATTGTGGATGCTCTAAGCAAAAATGAGAGAGGTACGTGAGTCACCACACACAGCCCAATGTTGTCATAACACCTATTGTCTATTATTTTGATATAATTAATGATCTCATGTATGATAAATCAACAATTTTTAATATCATGTCAGTATTTTTTATAATATGTTCACATTTTTTAGTGTCACACTAATAATTAAATCAAAATAATCGAAATTTAAAAACTACGGCACTAAAACCAAAATTTCCGAAACTCAAAATTAAAGAAGGTAATGGGAAAAAAAAACATTTTTCCAATCCTAAATAAAAAAGAGAGTACATGAAAAGTTGGAACGTATATAATAGAACACTTGCTGAAAAATGAACATTTATATTGATGAACGAAAGAGTTCTTTTTTTTTTTTTCTATGATCAAAACCATAGTTTTTACTGAAAATTTTAAAAATAAAAATCATTATTTTGCCTCGAAAATCCTTAAAACATACATAAAGAATAACGAAAACAGTACCAACACAAGAATTCCAAATTAATATGAAGATACATCACCGGACGAGGCTCCGGCATCGCCGCCTCCAACATCACCCGCACCGATGACTTCTTGAACGGCAGTCACCGCCACCTGCTGCATCACCCCTTCCACCACTCCACCCATCGCAGCCATCAACAAATTGCTTCCAAAACCACCTCCAATCGGCTGCTGATTGTTCTGCATCAAGTGTTGATTTGACGGAACAGGTCCATTGAATCCACCCGGATTTACTGGGCCCTGGAACTGGTTAAACCCATGGTGACTGGGGATCCCACCGGTACTTGCGCTGTGCATCAGTTGACTATGATAATGAGAAGTATTTGAACTTGGTAGCGCGTGGTGGTGCTGCAGAATCTGCAGCTGAGATGCCGTACAGTCCATATGAACATCAAACTGGCATGAATCACATCGGTATAGCCACTGCTTCTCCCCGATCAAGCGACAAATATCGCACGAGAATCCCTTGGAATTAGCGTAAGGAGTTTGAAACGTGAGATTGAGATCGCAGGGATGGGCTCGGTGTCTGATCTTGAGTGGCTTGATAGAACAGCGGACATGGAGATCATAACTGCAGTGGCTGCAGTGGTAGCTCCAGCCGTCTCCAAAGCGGCTACAGGCGTCGCAGCTGAATAAACCTCCGGGATAGGAGGACTTTGTGATGAGGGAGAGGTTGCAGCCGCCGTGGGCGGGGTGGGTGATGAGCTTCGGGAGCTGAGCACATGATTGGTGGAGGATGAAGTTGCAGGGTGGGCATGTGTACATCATCCCGCTGGATGGAAGTTTGCAGGCTGAACAAAGGCCGGCGAGATTTTGTGGGTAGTTGGATGGGAGTGGATGGAGGTCATGGGGGTGGCTGAAGTGTTTGATCGGTAAAGAAGGTGGTGGCGCCGCCGTGGTTTGGTGGGTCACTCTCCCCATTTCCAGTAAGAGGTAGAGAAAGGGTTGACTTTATACACGAATGTTCAGCTCGCGAGCAATTATGTTTCTGAATGACATCCAACTATACCACTTTGTATTTTTTAATTTTTTTTAAAAAAATTTTGTAAGGCAAAAAACGTGTTTTCCATGAAATGCACTAAAATGTGTATGCTGTCAAATTTTAAAGTTGGAAGCAGACGGTTGATCGGGGAAATTTCACACGCAATTCCATTAATGCACGCTGTTTAACATCTTATAAATAGAGACACAATTATTCATCTTTTTTTCGAGTTTTCTCTCATATATTAGTATTTGAGTGCTTAATTCTATAATATTTTTAAGTTATATGTTCTTCTGTACCAAAAGAGTGTGTGTTATCTTTATAAACACATATACAGTGAGTGAGCTGTATATCATAAAATATTACAGTAAAAATTTTTTCATCTATCTCGCAATGTTTATCCTAATAATTTTTAAGAGTTTTCTACGTACGTAAATCTTGATGTCCAATTTATTTTTTATTTTTATAGTTATTATCTCAAATTATATCAGTGAGACCAACATATATGTTTTGCACAAATGAAGCAAGCAAACATGGGCCGGTTTCTTATCCAATAACAAACCCTTTGACAGATTCTTAGTCATGTATTTTTATTTTTGGGTTTTTATTTTTGGGATTTTCAGTAATTTTTTATCGGAGTATTAATATTATATTATACACATCAGTGTCATGTCAAAATAGGTAGGCATCATAATAGATGTCACATCAGTTCCACATAAGAAAAATGATCATGATGGTAAAAAAAACCAAGACAGGGGATCAAGAGAAAATTTATTAATATAAAAGACTAAAATCGAAAAATAAATATATGAGACTAATGTTGCAGTTTTTCTTAATCAAATTACCATTGAGAAATTTCACAAAGCTGAGAAATAATAAGTGGAGCTACATAACGTTTGACCTTAGTAAATTAAGAAATTTCACAATATTTAGAAATTATCAATGAAAAATTTATTCAAATATACATATTATTCTATTAAAATTACTTATAGGTCCAACTCGTAACACAACTAATGGCAACATATAGATATGTAAGAACTTTTGTGAGAGCATCCATTGATCCACACACACACATATATTAGTTATTCTGTATATGCGATACGTGTGGATACAATCTTTTTTATTGTTATCGATGGACTAAAGTGAAATTTGACAAATTATGGAAGGATTAAATTGATATTTGAATTTTTTAAATAAAAAAATAAAATAAAAGTGTGTGTTGAACTTAAAAAAAAAAACAAGAAACAAAAAAAGTGTAATATTAATATTATCATATAAGGTAAAGTTAAAAGAAAAAATTGGTGTTCTTCCTAGATAGTTACTATCATGCCCGACCCTTCGATATTAAATAACATATCATAACATTATCAAATTGAATATTATTACATTCATTTTATTGTTTAAATGATATAGATACAAGTGATGAAGTTACAAAAAAATAAATACAATAATGCAGTTATCAACAATCTTACAAATAAATTTGAAAGTAGACTAACTTTCAAATCGCCACACTATTGGGAATCCCTTTGCCAGTAATTCCGGTTTCACTACTTGTAGGGTAGAGTAAAGTGTATGGCATGTTCACAGGTCCAACCCTATTCTTCCATCTCTCATCTTCATTCATTTCTATGATTTGCTTCTCTATTTGAGTTAACTTGTTGCCGAATTTCGCGAAAGCTTCGAGAGCTCGTGCATCTTCCGTCCATTCGGGGTTGTCTCTCTGTCCAAGATAGATCTCATCCGAGGAATGCCTCGACAAAATTTCGATGATCGCGATACCGAGCAATGTCTCAAGCCGAGCCGTGACCGTTCTCAAGAATACCTTGTCAGGGTTGGAGCACAGTTCATCGTATTCGGGGCTTCCCGGCTCGGGCATGAAACGTCGACTTATGGTAGGCCGGTTAGGGAGGTAACCGGAATACGGGTACTGACCGAAATTTGTGGCCGCGTGAAGGGCGGATGCCAACCATATGATGGTGGTGCATGAGTCTACAAGCTCCTTTCGAGTCTCCATTTTAGGCCACCAGGGCTCGCTTTTCTTGTCGCCGTGTCCCTCTTCCCTCACCTCCTTCCACCATGATTGTAACTCGGTGTCTTTCCGAATAGCGTCGTCTGATTCGTAGTACAAGTTGCAGTATTCCTCAACCCATGATTCTATGGCTGACCAGATTTTGAGTCCATCCACGGCATATGGATAGTCTTCGAGTAATAAACGAATGCCGAGTGGTGAATCTGTGTCTTCCACTGCCATTCCTCTGCAGGTAAATGCAAGTGTTCATGTCATGTAAAGAATCGAAAACCTGTCTTGAAGCTAGCTCGAAATGAAACGATTTTAAGCGTAAATTTTGTCAAGCTTAGAGATTTATTTTGAGCTCGAATTTAATTCTCAAACGGCTCAAAAATGTATTAAAAACTATATATGTTCACGCTCGATTAGAGTAGTATAATAAAATAATAAGCTGTCGATTACTTTACACTCACCTGTTCACTAGGTCAACTGGAAGGGCTTGATCGGGGAAAACCCAATCCTTGTAAAGCACAGAAGACATCTCCATAGCATACTTGGCTGGGAAAACAGTGGTTTCAACGATTCCACCGGCATTGATCAAGATTTGTCTCGCGAAAGCGTTGATGTTCATGGTGTCACGGAAGTGAGGATGCAGAAGCTTGTAGATGGGATGAAGCACACTTAGCTGCCTATTTGCAGCAATAACAAATGGCTCGATCACAGCATGTGTATGTAACCTGTATATAAATATATAGGAGAACAAATTACTTCACATCAAAAAATATTAAAAAAATATATTTTTCATTTGTTAATTTTTCATCAAAGATTGTATATTACCAGTGGCTGATGAGCTCATGGACTCCGGAGTCATTAACTGTGACATAGGCTCTGGCCAATTGCCAAATGGAACTTTGGACACCATCTTTAGCTGGAGTGCATACTTTGCTAATGGCACCAAACTGGTCACCATCAGGATGTGGTAAGCTCAGCTCAATCGCCAACGGCCTCAAACGCCCGTCGCTTTGTAAGAAAAGTAGAGTTCTCGTGGCATACGTTTTCAGTCGTGGTCATGTTGATCCGCCTTATATACGGCATGAGAGAGTCGTGGTGATTCAGGATGTACAATCTGTTTGCCTGGACTGCCTGTTTGTGATATTACACAAAATTCATCATACTTTTTTTTCCATGAATACAAACAAATAGATTCACTAGACTCAATTTCCATCTATTTGAATATTACCTGATCGATACTGAGCCCATCTAATTGATCACGAATATGATCTGGTGTTATTTTACTCGTTTGATCCCCGTAGACTTTTGGGTCCAGCTTGCTCGTGGGAGGAAACTCCTGCAAACATAAAAAAAATTTCGTTGAAATATAGAGAGCAAAGATTAATTTTTTTTTAATCAATTTCATACGGAGAAAATATTATTACACACTGATATATACGAAAATTTATTGAAATGGAGTGATTAGTTTAAGGTAACAAATTACCGTGAGACGAGTGATTATGACAGGATTGACTCCTGCCAGCATTTCTCTTGCAAATTCTTCATCCGTTCTCCATGCCCATTTATCCTCTGTGACAAGTTAGGTGACGAAAATTAAAAACATGACAACTTAGTGACCAATTTTCTGAGTAAATATTTGAATACCGTACCTTTGATCACCTGCGGCATTGGAAATTTGAAGAGTCCCTCGCCGTCGGTGGGCAGAAACTCCTTGAGAAACTCCAAGTGGTTGTTAGTATCATTTAGCAGAGGGTCCTTTGGCAGCTTGATTCCACCTTCGTACAGGTCAAGAACATCCTCGAAGCTATCGAACTCGTTATGCACGCTGTCGGGTATATTTGTCAACTCGGGTAGAAGCACCTGTGAAATGGATTTCAGCCCATGAGCAAGAAAATCAGACATCTTCAAGTGACCGAACCGCTCGTCCCTCGGAACGTATATGCTCAAGCTAGCTAGCAATGGGATCCTGCTCTCGGAACTAGGATCTGCCATCAAGAAAAGATCTTAAATTAATGCCAACTTCAAGAAATATTGTGATTGTCGCTGTATCAGAAACTATGTCACAGGTCAAGTAAAATTTTTATAATATCAATTAAATGATGGGTAATTAACCTGTGTTTGCAGGAGGCCTGCCTGTTCTTCCCCTCCGAGGGTACGGATATTCGGAGGATCCCCCGAGAACCGGTCTAGCGTAATCTTGACCCCTGTCTGCATCACCCAAGTCATTGTAGTAGGCATAATCATATACCCTGTCCCATTCCTGGAGTTCACCACTTCCATCTCCCCTCAAGGTCAATAGCTCTTGTTTCCTGTAATGTTCTAGTGATGCTGGTGTTTCCCCAGGAAGATAGCTCTGAACAAGAATATGTAAACTAATTAACATGCATTTACCAAATACAAGCAACACACAAAAGTATGTATATATATATATATAATTCGAGAAATTCGATCATTAAAAAAAACTGCGATTTTCGACTAACAAATGATGCAAAACTGATGCAATATTGCATGCATGTGATCCCAAAAAAAGTAATCATGGGATATATACCTGATTGGAGAAGAAAACACGGGGTGTTTTGTATTTGTGAGCTGGGTAAACCCAAGAGTTGCAAACAAAGTGGATAGTTCCATGTCCAGGGACATGGTCTAGAGTAAGTGTCTTTAGGTAAAACTCAGTGTGATGAAAATTGTTGATGATAAATGCCCCTGGCCTGCCAAACTCTTCTCCGTCCCAGTCGAACTTGACGTCGAATGTCGAATCCTGTGGCGTCGGAGACGTGATATTCGTGATCCAATTTTCCAAGTGCGCCGCGGCACCCAACTTCCCTTTCAATTCATGATTATGATCTGCAATATGGCAAGTGTTTTATGAGTTCATATATAACAGATGAGAGATGAAGAATAATCGTCCATGCTATTATGGAATGACCACAAAATAACCATATCGCTAATAATCTAATTTTTTTATATTTATAGAAAAACCATAATCATGAAATTAACCAAAAAATCATCCTAGATAAATTTTTATTCTATTTAATCATGAATTTTTTACCCAAAAAAAATCTATCTAAAGTTCTGAATTTAATATACTCTCTAAATTTTAGTTTCACATATAAAAAAAGTACTCAAAAATTGGCTTTTATTGAATACTCAGGTGGATTTTTGGAGCAAGTGTTTTATTTCTTAAAAAATTCTATAACTTTGGTCGGGTCCTATCTGAAATGGTCAAGGATAAAAATTATATAATAGAGAGAAAAAAAACATATAATTTTATTAAAAGTAGTAAAAATATTGCAGAGTACGTATGTGAATTAATAATATTACTGGAAATGCCAGTTTTTTCCATTTCACCAACGTCATTGATAGTGAAAGCCCCGAAACTTTCTCAATATTTTTAATTTTTCTACGTATTATAATTTCCGACGTATTATATACCGCGTACATATACGATATACGCTAAATCATAAAATAATTTTTATCACATTAAAATTTCATAACTATAGTATTATCATCGATTTCCGAATATAAATTAAAATAATGATAAAAATTTGAATAATAAATAAATAATTTAAAAAAATTATACAAGCACGCGAAATTTCGACGAGACAATAATATATAAAATGGTTAATGAGTAGAGTTGTTATAACTTTGTACGTCAATCTCGTTATGAAACAATAGATATGTCATTCTTCCTTTTAGTACGAGACTCGATGTTATTTTACTATTTACTTGCTATAATCGGCCAATGAGCATTTAAGTCATCGTAAAAACTCCAGTGAGACGGTCTCACGGATCAATTTTTTAAAACAGATATTTTATATAAGTCACTCATGAAAAAAATATTATTTTTTATGTCAAATATATTAATTTTTATTGTAAATATAAACATGATTGACCCGTCTCACAACCGTCTTGTGAAAGACTTATTCTTAAGTCATTTATTATGGGTTTGGTAGGAAATTAAAAAGACTTCAAAGGAGGATGGAAATTTATAATTAATGTCACCAAAATAAAAATAAATAAATAAATTACAAAGATAAGTATAATATGTGTGCAAGTAAGGTAAAACTGGGTCGCATTTAGATGGAAAAAATTTGATTTGAAACGAATGAATTTAATTAGGAAAAGGAGTTGAATGATATATTTGAAGTAATATCATCTTATATGTGTCTCGAATCTATTATAAATTTTGAATTTAACTTAGAATAATAAATATAAAATCAATTATCTAAAAAATCTAAGGTAACATTATATATTTACTCCTTTGGCTTGGATATCAATATTATTGGCACCAAAATCAAATGAGTAGGTCTTTCATAAGACGGTCTCACATATCTTTATTCGTGAGACGGATCAATCATGTCTATATTTACCATAAAATTAATACATTTGATATAAAAAGTAATATTTTTTCGTGAGTAACTAATATAGAGTACATGTTTCACAAAATTGACTCATTATGTCATCTCACATGGAGTTTTTGTGAAATTAAATTTGGTTTTAACATACATATTCAAGGTAATATATTATAAAAAACCAAGAAGATAAAGTTTGAAACGAAATCTCGAGTTCAAGATCGAGTAAAATATAATTAACAACCCTTCCCGACCAAAAAATGGAAGAAGAACCAAAAGTATTATTAGTACTAAAAGACAATAAAACAACGAATGAATGAATGAATAAATATACCTGAGTGAGTAGAACTAATGAGCTGCAGAGATACTTTTTTCCCAAGCAATTCATCAACTCTATCAACAATCGAACCACTGAAATCTACGAAATCCAACACATTCTTTTTCATCAACACTACTTTCCCTTGTATCTTCTTCTTCTTCTGTTGTTTCTCTAGTTCATTTTCCACGATCAACAAATTTAAAATACCCATTTTTTATATATCAGTGGATAATTTTTTAAAAAATAAATATCAAAACCTAATAATTTGAGAATATTATCGATAAACTTGAGAGATATATGATTCAAGAATTTGCAAAAGAATGTGATATTGGAGTAGCTCGGGGTGCTTATATTTATATGCATTAATCCACTCGCCAAAAAAGCGTAGGGAGCTTGGAAATGGAAGGTGTCAGCATTTTACTGGGTCTTGTTCAAATTTGGCGTACCAGAAATTTTCACTGTTCTGTATTTGTTTTGTCAATTATTTTCGCCTTGAACATTACTCGGGGGAGGGGACCGGGTTTCTTACTGTTCGGTTTCTAGATTAGGGTTCCAATCTTTCCTTCTCATTTGTACTTAAAAAAGAATATCACTTGGCGGACCGATGGTTTATTCGTTGATCACGTGGGATGACTTTCGGGTTTCGATCAATATCGAGTTCAAGATTTAATTGTAATAAGGAGTAGGTCTCTTGTGAGACGGTCTCACGAATATTTATCTGTGAGACGTGTCAGCTATACCGATATTCACAATAAAAAGTAATATTTTTTCATGGATGACCCAAATAAGAGATCTGTATCACAAAATACGATCCGTAAGACCGTCTCACACAAGTTGTTGCCTTGTAACAAGATATTTTTTCAATTATATATATTAGCTCATTCATGTAATACACGTTGTTTGCATTCCATTAGATTTCTTTTATACGTAGCTACTCTTGTTACAAAATTTTGATATTAAAAAATTAAAATAGAATTTATTTTTTGTTTTTTTTTTGTTTTTAATATTCGTTTAGAATTTTTCATTGGGAAAAATAGAAATAAGGAGAGTAAACTATTATGTCTCTATTATATCTCAAATATTATATATAGTATAGTTCTTACTACATGGGAAAAATGAATGTTTTATTTTATTTTGTTTGGAATCCATTTCATGTATGAATATGACTTAGTTAAATAATTATTTCACCGAAAATCACTGTTATAAAAAATTGATCAAAATAATTTAAATAAAAAAATCATAAATTAAAGTTTTTATCACGATTTTTTAAAAAAAAAAAGCAATACTTATTTCTGCGACAAAACTTTCATGTCAAAATATTAATAACTTTTTCTTAAGTGCCCTTCAATAATATTATCTTTTTAAATCAAAACATATACAATGTTCGTATTTATTTATGATTTTAAAAAAAATTGAATTACAGAATTATCATCCGCCATTATTTTTTTTATGTAAAATATAATGACCAACGTTCGATCCTATGATTATTATGGAAATCAAGATCATATGTCCGGGCGCTCTCCTAATTTCTAACACGTGAAGTTAGTGAGATTAGATTATTGAATAAAATTAGATTTTCACAATTACCAGAAGACGTATTACGTATATCATATTTAATGTATTAATAATTATGTAAGAAAGATAATAAATCATAAAATTTTATGAAATGTTTGATTTTCGCGAAATTATGTCAACACGACGAATAAATCATCTTAGAAAATTAATTAGTCATTAAAAGTTCAATATTAAAACTAAGCGTGTTAAGTTTATTTTAATAATTTTTTTGGTAAAACATGGTCCAATTGAAAAGTACGCAGTTTGATTATGATTGGGATTAATTGACTTAAACCTGCGCAAAACTATACGTGGACAAAGATAATCCTGGAATAATTTCGTAAAAATAATTATTTCAAAAAATACAGTTGTGACATAATACTGTAACCAAATATCGTTCACTAATCTAATAGTTGCGGTTTGATCACTCTATCGACAAGAACAATATTGCTCCTCGACAATCATCTTCACAGTATCGCACTAATAATTTGCAACTTGTTGCGATCGAAAGTACGACTTTAATCGATTTTTTGTTTTCGAAAGGAGACGATCGATGAACAATTAATATATAGAAAAATAAGAATGATTAAATTTGAGAAAAAAAGATTAACAACAAAAGACCAAGAGGTAAAAAGATTCCTTGTTTATGCAAGAAATTTTGTCACAAAAATTCTTATGAGTCTGTTTCACGGTAAATTTTTTTATACGATTTTCGATTCAACTCGTCATATGAAAAAATAATACATTTTATCAAAAGTATTAGTTTTTACTATATACACAAAAACTTTTCTGAGAGGGTCTCACAAGTTAATTTTGAGATACAAGTCTCCTATTTGTGTTATTCATTAAAAAATATTATTTTTGGTGTCATAAGTTTGTAGGCAAATATTTGTGTGAGACGGTCTAACGGGTCGTATTTGTGAGACAGATCTCTTATTTGGGTCATCATGAAAAAATATTATTTTTTAGGCTAAAACTGTGTAAAACGGTCTCACGGATCGTATTTGTGAGACGGATCTCTTATTTGGATCATCCATGAAAATATTACTTTTTATGCTAAGAGTATTACTTTTATCGTGAATATGGGTAGGGTTGATCCGTCTCATAGATTAAGATCCGTGAGACGGTCTCACATGAGACCCACTCTATTTTTTATGCTAAGAGTACTACTTTTTATTGTGAATATGAGTAGGGTTGACTCGTCTCACATATTAAGAACCGTGAGACAGTCTCATATGAGACCAACTCAAGTTTGTAAATATGGACTGTATTGACCCATCGCACGGATAAAAATCCATGAAACAGTCTCATAAAAGATCTATTGACATATATGTATATATATATTTATATATATATATTTATATATATATATATATATATATATATATATATATATATGTATATATTATATAGCACACATGATTAGATCTTTTATGACTATATATATATAGTCAAAGTGAAATAATGATCTTTTTTTCCTTTTGATCGATACGTTATTTGCAATATTATTGGTTTTATTATTAATGATTATAATATCTATATATTTAGAATTAGTTGATATTCAAAGAAGAAAATGTGCAAATGTAATGCTTCGATATATATTATCTTTTCAACTTCATATTTTTTTGTATATATATTACTAAATCCAAGAGAAATAAAATTCTAAAAAAATTATTTTATTTGGTGGTAGAGATTTATATAAGCTTATTTAATTATCTCTATGCAACCGAAAAATTAATCTTATTTAACATTGTCCAATTTTGATAAGATATCGCAAAGAAATAATTATTTCGTTGGTCAATTAGGTAATCAGAAAATACAAATTCGAAATAAATATTATATCAGATCATAGAGCCTTTTTATTTGTTTATTCTAATATTATATTATATTTATTTTATTTTATTTAGGAAAAACCTTTTATTTATGATATATTTGGAAAATTATTAAATTTATCCATAATAATAATGAAATGGTCAAGTCAAGGGCACCTTCATCTTCAACTTAGATGCGTGGTTTGACGTGGAATAGAGTCAGGTCATTCGAGTACGCGGCACGCCAAGTCTAATACAATGCATGCAAATTGAAGGGATGGACATTAAAGAAAAAAAATTATATATAATTTGAGATTTAATATGTGACACGGTTTCAAGGATCTATATTTCTAACTAGTCTATCCTATATATCTATTATATATTTATTTCATTTTATTAAGGTTGAGGACATGATAGTAACTACCTAAGAAGGACACCAATTTTATTTTTTTTCAATTCACCTTTATATGATACTAATATTCACTTTTCTTTTTTCTTTTTTCTTTTTAATTTCGACACAAATTTATTTTTTTTTATTTCAAAAATTCAAATATCGATTTAATCCCTTTATAATTTGTCAAATTTCACTTTAGTCCATTGACAATGATACAAAAAAAAAAGACAGTATACACACGCATCGCGTGTGCAGAATAACTAATATTTTATTAAAGTTGAGGACGTGATAATAACCACTTAGGAAGTACACCAACTTTTTCTTCCAACTTTACCCTTATATGATATTAATATTGCACTCTTTTTTATAAAAAAAACTCAACACATATTTTTATTTTTATTTTTATTTTTTTTTAATTTCAAAAATTCAAATATCAATTTAGTCCCTCCATAATTTGTCAAATTTCACTTTAGTTCATCGATAATGATAAAAAAAAAAAGATTGTACACACACGCATCGCGTGTGCATAGTAAATAGCTGTACATAGAGTGAAAAAGTAATAATTTTGACATAAAATATAAATATGTTTTCGTGGGTTGAGTTAGATATGAATTTCGTCCAACAAAACTGACATGTGATCACACAATCTCATTGTAGTTTTTGAGTTTAATTTTATGTCAATAGCGATGGCCAATTTATTTTAAAAAAGGATTCCAACTCAACTCATAAAAAAAAAGATGATTTAGAAAATTCTAACTTGGATAGAAATAAAATTATGACTCCGTCATCGCATCAATCATCTCGTGTTTGACTCAAGTTTTACTATAATTTGAGTTAAAAAGAACTACGACGTCTTTTATCTTTCAATTTATATATTTCATCGACACATTCCACAAGACAAAAGGTGTCTAAAGAGATAATAAATCGAAATATACAGATAATAGAGCTATATATATTATTAAACTCGAATAAAATAAATATATTTTCGATGATATATCTGGTACGAAACGGTGCCATGTATAAATTATATATTCAGCCATTTTCAAATTGAAGCATACAAATTTTCACTTTTTATATTATTTCGTGAACAAGGGTAAAGGTTCAATGCACAGGCTCGCCTAAATATGATGGGTCGTTAATATCAATCATGATATTATATCATGACTATAATATTATTCAAAAACTGTACGAAGCCTGAAAAACTAGAATATTTGTTGATAGGAATTAACCATCTCGATTGGAAAATAATAGTTACGTACAAAATAACATGCCACAATTAAAGTAATCGATAGGGGGGATAACCTTATTTTTATTTATTTACTATTAATAGTAATCTAAATAAGTAAATATACTTTGTATTTTTAGTTCAAATTTTATATCAAAATACTCTGCATTTGTTTCACTATATTCCAAATTCTGACATAGTAAATAATAACAAAACTGTGTGAGGCGGTCTCACGGTCAATTTGTGAGACGATCTTATTTGGAAACCAGTACTGATATGCTAAGTTATTACTTTTTATGTGAATAGGCGGGGTTGCCCTCTCACGATGAGATCGTGCGACGTCTCACTGAGAACTCGATATAATATTCTTTCAACATTTTAACATATATATATGATCCAACGATATGAAGCGATTATATTATTTTATTAAAATTATTTTACTTTAAATACATTAATGAAGGAGAGGAGACTCATACGTCTCTTCAAAGTGGCTTCAAAAATCAAAATATATATTAATGGTGAGTTCAAAAACGACCATTCATACATCGAAAATGGAGATTAATTTTCTAGATTTGAAAAACTGATTCGGTTGGTATATTGAGTTGTGTACCATTATATTTTGTAGGCAAAAACTTGTGTGAAACGGTCTCACGGGTCGTATTTGTAGTGACCCGTTCCAGAATCACCTACTAGTCAAAAAAACTAAGCATGCAACTAACTTAATTAACAATAATCAGAGATAACAGCGGAAAATACCACAAATGATAGATATACAACCCAATCGAAGTCTAGAACAACTCAAAATAAAATATCCAATACAACCATATCGAATCAAAACAATACCGATAAACTAAACCAACCAGATACTCACGTCCTCCTCCTGCTCCTCCTGAGCTGTCCAACCTGAGGCCTGCCCCGAGGGAATGGGGTGTCCAAGAATAAACAAAACCGAGGACGTGAGCGATAAGAACGCCCAGTACAAAAGTATGAGTATACAAACCTATATGAAATGCACATGCTATGATATGATACCAGGGTAGTCAAGAAACAGGAATCACAAAAGGATCTCAACAATGCTCAGTCTAGAGGCGCCAAGTGGATAGTGCCGCGCGGTCCAACCTCTGGGTCACTGCATCCACTACAAGACAGACGTGGACCTAAAATGTCCCGGACCACCGAAGCCCTCCCGACCCGTCGGCCACTGTGTACTCTCGGTGTCCATGCGTCCACAAGACAGGGCTGAGCGGCCCCAAGATATAGCTTATCTCGAAAGAGATACAGCTCAACAGCAAAGGCTATCTCGAAGGAGAATACGGCTCAACATGAAATGCAACGTGCAGTAATAAACGTGACATAATAGCATGCATCATATGACATATATCAATGCACCACATAATCATGCAACACATATAAGAATGTATACTCAACCAGGATATCTCGGATAGTACTTTCGTACCTCTATCACAGCAAGCCTAGCCTTACGCAATACCGCTAATCAGGTCTAGCACAAGCCTACGCATCAAAAGCACCCAATGAACAATATTACCATGCTAGACTAGCAAAACCAGCACTCCCTAGTACTACCAAAGGTTTAGGGTTACCTTCGTCCGTCGCTAGCCCGCTGATGCCGCTAGCTCCCAACTAGAGCACAGCTCTGCTACAAGACCAGCAGCTCCCCGCTAGTGCCCAAATCTCGGAACACGACTAGAACCTGTCAGAAACGACTGAAATGCTATGGAATCTCTGAATTGGCGAGTCAAAATGAGGAAATCCGACCACTATTATAGGCCATGTTCGGATCCTCCGAACACCACTTCGGAACGTCCGAACGCTACGTGTCCATTGGCTCTTGACAGCTCATGATCGGATCCTCCGATCATACACTTCGGACCGTCCGAACATGCACGTGTCCAGCTGCTCTTGACACCTCATGATCGGATCCACCGAACCTACACTTCGGACCTTCCGAACTCCCACGTGTCGATCAACTCTTGACACCTAATGATCGGATCCACCGAACTCACTTCGGACCTTACGAACTCTTCGGTGCTTCCGAACCATCTTCGGTCCGTCCGATCATGACTCGGTCAAAATTACACATTAAACCTTCTTAATCACCAATATTCCGTTAATTACCCAATTTGGAATTCGGGCTACTACAGTATTTTTGAGACGGATCTCTTATTTGGGTCACCCATGAAAAAGTATTACTTTTTATGCTAAAAGTATTACTTTTATTGTGAATATGAGTAGGGTTGACTCGTCTCACGGATTATGATCCGTGAGACGGTCTCACATGAGACTCACTCTATTTTGTACGCATTACGTGTCGGGGTTAATATATACGTGGAGCCTAATTATTTATAAATGATATTTTAGATATTTGAAATATATTTATTACTTGTATCATAAGGGTGATATATCCTTATTGAGTTATAAGATAAAAATATAGGGAGGCGAAGAGAGCAAGAAAAAAGTTTAGAGATGAGAGACATCTCTTTTGTAGTTCGTGTGGCAAATAATAGTTTGGACACACACGATACATGCTATATGTCATGACTTGTGAGTAGATCATTGCATTACGTGTGTTGTACGTGCGCGTGTGCTAAATTGTAATAATTGTTTTTGTTGGGTATAAAGCGATCGAAATATGACGTTTGAGTTGTTGTAATGACTTAAAATATTTGAGTTGTATAGTTATCATTAACTATAGTTTTTGGTAATGCGACAATCGATTGGTCTACATTGGTATCGGAGTCAAGATCACGAATTTGATTCTCATTGATTGATTGTAAGGAGTACAATTATTGAGATCGACATTATTGAATTGCAAATATTGTCTCTGCTGGGTAGAACAATCGAAATGTAGAATTTAATTTATTGTACGTTTTAAAATATTTGAGTTACATTATTATGATAATATGTACGCCATGACAGGCTCAGGTTGGCCGGGTTTAGGCGTGGGTTGGGTGCATATCCATGTTTATCCATTTGAGTCAAATAAATGAAATATGTACACAAAGTAATGGCCTACAAGTGCCATGCATGTGACGAAAGTAAAATATAACATTGTTATCGTAAATAAAAGTAAAGGTTAGGTTCATAAATAATAAATATATAAAATAATACATATATTACTCAATAACAAATTAACAGGTATTTGAGATAATTACACAAACATTATTCGTCTAGTTTTTTAGATGTGAAAATATTTATCAAATAATATAATTTAGTTGTCGCATCATTTCTTTCTCAGTCAACAACACAAGACAAAAACTTGTGTGAGACGGTCTCACGAGTCGTATTTGTCGGACGGATCTCTTATTTGGATTATCTATAAAAAATATTAATTTTTATGCTAGGAGTATTACTTTTTATTGTGAATATCGACAATGTTGACCCGTCTCACAGATTAGTATCCGTGAGTGGGTCTCACATGAGACCCACTCAAAACACAATTACCTCATTTAAAATATTTGTGAATATCAACGGCTTGGCTTTGAGTTAATATTACTTTCCTTTGTTTCATTTTTCTCTTTAATAACCATATCGATATTTACGAATCATTTTCAGTTTCATTTTGTTATACTTGCAAGTTATTAAAAATTAATAATTCTCAAATTTTTCAATCAAACAACCGAAAACAAAATAAATTATGTATTAAAAATAAAATAATAACCTAAAAATACACCAACCATTCTTAATCGACAAATACAAAACAATAAAATTTAACAAAATTCATAAATTATAGTGATTAAAACAAGAAAAAAAAAAATCACTCTTTTTTAATGAGTAAGAAAAATAATGAAAATATTTATCTTAGCAGAGAAAGTGAACTGGAGAAGATAAGTCAGAGAGTCTTTTTACTTAATATTAGAATACATTTTTAACACATACTAGTGTACCGACGCACACCTTGCATGTTTGTACAATATTTTTTTATAATTCTTTTGGTTTATATTTAAATGAGATCAAAATATAATAATAAGAATAGTAAAAGACTACACTGCAATTTTGATATATAAATTAAAAAAATAAATAGATAAAAGAAATGAATAAAAAAATACCTAAGTAGGAATGAAACCTACAACTTGATTACTAATACTAAGAAACTAAAACTCTGTCCGTTTAACTACATGTGACTGCATTTCACTTTTAACATTTTATTAATATATATAATTTTTAAAACAGATCATAACACCAAAAATTAGTTACTCTGAATGTCTCAAACCTAATAATATAGTATATAGTTATAGTATATATCATACAAAAAAATATTGGGCCCCTTCTTGGGCTGGGCCCAGAGACGATAACTTGCTTGGACTTTCAGAAAGTTCGACCCTGACTAGGTTGGCTAACTAATATCATTTCTTCACGAGTTCGATAATCGAATCACTTCATTACTTTTGATTTTGTATCTAAATATATCAATATGCACGCACAGAGTTTCCTTTGGACATGCACAGAAAAAGTCTTTATTTTTTTCAAAATCAGCTTAAATTGAGTTGTGTCGTTCTGTTTTTTCCTTCCACGTGTGTGTCGTTCTACGTTTAATTTAAAAAAAAAAAAGGTTAACTGATTTTAATTTAGTTCGTTTTTATCTACTTCTAGGAAAAAAATGGGCCCGTTAAGTTATAAAAAAACTTAGGTCCGGTTCGATTAGTGACCGAACCATTCGAATGCTCACCTCTGTATGAGATCATATCACGAGTTAATTTTATGAGATTGATTTGAACTATGAAAAAATATTATTTTTTATACTTAAAATATTACTTTTAACTTCATATATGAATCATATCTACTTGTGATATGAATATATGATTACTTGGTCAAGTGTGGTATCACATGTCCCAAATTTGGGAGAAGTCCCACCTCTTTAGTGTGTGTATATATATATATAGATAAAATTTCAGATGATATTCATATTGGATGTATTTGAAGTCCATCAAAATAACAAGGCAAAAATTTGTGTGAGACGATCTCACGGGTCGTATTTGTGAGACGGATCTCTTATTTGGGTCACCCATGAAAAAATATTATTTTGTATGCTAAGAGTTACTTTTTATTGTGAATATGGGTAGGGTTGACCCGTCTCACAGATTATGATCCGTGAGACGGTCTCACATGAGATCCACTCAAATAACAATTAAAAACGCTAAACTTTGATATAAAACAGATTTAAATTCAACTTGAATCTTATTTATCCAAGCAAATCAATAAATTAAAAAAAATGTATATTGAATGTTTACTTCTATCAATTGTCATCTAAATCGGAAGCAATTGCCCACACATGTTTTTTGTTCTTTTATTTATGCAAATAAATTAAATTTTAGCCAAACAAAAACAAAGTAATAAATATACAAAAAGAAATATTGGCATTTTTTTGGTCTAGATTTTCTTTGAGCCAAAGGAGGAGAAAGGGCCACAAGCAAGTTACCAACTAAAACAAGACACGCAGCCTCGTTCATTGTCTCTAACTAGGAAAGGTCTCCAGACACAAAGATTTCAAACCTTTTTAACTTAATTATATAATAATTTCTATTTTTAAGTTAAACAATCTATCATTTATATTTTTGAAAAATCCCCATATTTTAAACTTCATTAAGACAGCATTTTTCAGTGTTTATAGATTTAGTGTAAAGTTTTAATTTTATACAGATTATTTTAGAGTATATTATAAAATTTGTACAAAAATTTATATGAGACTGTCTGAAAGGTAAATTTTGTGATATTGATATCTTACTCGATCAAACTCATAAAAATATTATTTTATATGTCAATATATTATTTTTTACTCTAAATATGGATCGAGTTAGCCCGTTTTACGAATATATATATGTGAGACCGTTTTATAAACATATATATTCAATTTACTTGTCAATATATTAGTGTGTCTTGTAATTTTATTGGTTAATGTTATGTTTATTATTTTGATGATAACGATTTAAGATAAGTTCATATATGGTTTGATATATTGCAGTATTAACCGCACACACCACACACACTTTCTTATTTGATGTGATGAAATACATAAGAATTTCATGTGATGAAACACATAAAAATATACATGGTGATTATTCAACGTATCAAAACTGAGTTAATATAATCATATCTATTAGAATATAATAATTAAATAATAGTTGGAAGAATATGTATATATATTACTTATTTAGATAAAATTATTATCACATGTTTATGCTTAGCATATAATTTTTAAAAAACTAAAATATAACAATAAATTAAATAAATAATAAACCAAATGAAATAAGAATTGAAAACTAAATATTTAATGACAAAAACTTGTGTGAGACGGTTTCACGGGTCGTATTTTGTGAGACAGATCTCTTATTTGGGTCATCTATGAAGAAGTATTATTTTTTATGCTAAGAGTATTATTTTTTATTGTGAATATCGGTATGGTTGACCCGTCTTATAGATAAATATTCGTGAGAATATCTACCTACTCATATTTAATTCACCCGAAATGTAGGTGGGGATGACTTATCTATATTTACTATTTATTAGTGAAACTTGCGGTCTGTTTAGTAAATAAATTTGGTCCGATTTTATTATATCAAACTAAATTTATATATCTAGTCCTGTTAATTGACCTAACCTAAAATCAAAATATGTAAAATAGAACTCCCAATTTTTAACTGAAATATTATTAATTTTTAATCATATATAATTAATTTTAACTTGAATGAAATTTAAAAATGTAGATATAAAATCTTTTATAATTATGTTATACATTAATAGTTTTTGTATTTTTTTATTATTTTGTTGGTAAGTTGAAAATTAGAGAAAATGAGAGAAAAATTATGAATAATAAATATAATAAATTTTATCAATATATTAAAATATTTAATTGTATGATGTCAATATTTCGAGTACATATTCGATTTATTTATTGAAAAGGTCTTTCATAAGACGGTCTCACGTATCTTTATTCGTGACACAGATTAATTTTGTTCATATTTAAAATAAAAATTAATATATTTACCATAAAAAGTAATATCTTTTCGTGGATGACCATATAAAATATCTGTTTCACAAAATTGATCTGTTAGACCGTTCACTAGGGATGTAAACGATCCAAACCAAACCAAACCAAACCAAACCAAACAGTATCAGGCTGGAGCTTGGTTTGTTTAAAACTGTTTGAGGCTCGAGCTCGAGCTCGATTCGAGCTTCTATTATCAGGCTCGAGCTTGGTTTGTATTGAAATTACTGAGCTTTTAACTCGTTAAAAGCTCGAGCACGGCTCGTTAAAAGCTCGTTTAGAATGTTAATCAAGCCAGGCTCGAGCTCGGCTCGTTAAAAGCTCGTTTAGCATGTTAATCAAGCCAGACTCGAGTTTGATTAATTAATAGCTCGTTTAACATGTTTAACAAGCCTGACTAGAGCTCGTCTCGTTTTCGAGCTCGATAAGCATAGAATTAAGCTCGAGTTTGAGTTTGAATCGAGCTTATTAAAAATTAAATATATCTATAAACTAATTTTAAATCAGACATAAAAATGTAAATTCATTCATAAATAACCAAAACGGCACAATTAAGAGCTAAAAAAAAACATAAATAAGTATATTATTGAACATTCCAAAATCATGTTTGCGAGCCACCTAAACGAGCCGAGCTCGAGCTCGAACTCGCGAGCCTATTATCAAACATGTTTGCGAGCTCACGAGCCGAATATCCTTAAGCTTGAGCTTGGTTTGATAAATTTTAGAGCTCAAAATCGAGCTTGGGCTTGGTTTGATATGATTAACAAACAAACTCAAACGAGTTTTTTATCGAGCTGAGCTTCGAATAGCTCGCAAACTGTTTGGTTTATTTACATCCATGCTGTTCACGTACTATTTATTTTATAAAACAATCATCAAAAACTAAATTGGGCATTTCGTAAATTAAGTGAAACAAAGGGTCTTTTGCTTCGGAGACTTCTACATAATAAAATCTTATATCAATGGCCGACTCTGTTTCGACAAACTAGAAGCGAACGTTGATTCCATTAATCATCAAATTTACTGTGTTTTTTTTCTTCGCGAATCCAAACACTGACTTCCCCGATTCGTGATTTTTTTCGGTCAGGTAAAAAACTGTAGCAGATAATAATTGATTATGTTCTTGTTTTTTTGAATTTTCGTTTATTTTCTGCGGATCTTTGTTCATCTTTTGTAGGGGTTTAATTTGTTTCCTTTTTTGCAACAGTGGAGGGAGGCGGTGTTGATGGAAACCGTGGCGGCTTTTCAGTCTTCTTTAGCTAATGTTTCCCATTTGCCTCCTGACTGGGTTGCTCGATCTGGGTATACTAGCACGGGTTTTATGCGGGTTGCGTTCAGAGCTCCATTCTCCAACGCTTCGATCCAGGTATTTTTTTGGTCTTGTTGGTTCTATCGGTATTACTTCTGAATCCAATTTTTTAGGCCTTTTCCTAAGAAAATATCTCGAGAAATCTATGGTGAGTTGATAGAGTTTTGTATTCTTACTAAAAGATTGAGTCTTGGAATTACTTTGTGTTCTTAATCTGGTTTTTGTATTGTTTAGTTAGCCATAATTGATTGCTTGGATTGTTAAATACGTGTTTTTGTTAGAACTTTGCATCTTTTTATTTATTATTATCGAGAGCATAGATTATATCTTGAAACTAATGTTAAAAATTATCATGTTTTGTTACTTTTGGAAAACCAGTGACAGACAACGATGTTTAGGATTCCTTGATTGCTCGTGATGGGGCATGCTTAGAATGAGTTCAGATTTTTATTTTATTTTATTGTCTATAAATCGAAGTTTGACTTTGACCTGTGGCATGTCATAATTTTACTTGGGCAACTCTCTTTTCTGAGCCTAAAAGGCTCGGGTAACTTGGTTTGTCATTGATGTTTCTAAAATCATTTGTTGGAAAGTTTTTATGATAGATGTTATGCCGTGATATGAATATGGTGGTTACAATTAAATTGACATTGGCAATAATGTTTCGGAGACGTAAAAGGGAACGAAAATTTGTCGTGGATGAAAGAAATGAAAATGAGTGTAATGTTTGGTTTTATTTTCATGGACGAAGAAGACATACCCTCTGGCTTTATGTATATATACATACAATCTGAAATATTTTCAAGCTTTAGCCACACCTCTACTGTTGGTTTTTTCTTATTTTTTTCCATTATTATATAATTTAAGTCATATTTGCTTTGTGTGTTGCAGCAAGGGAAGTCGATTTCTATTTCGAACTTTGGCATCAGAAAATTGGTTTTTAGCAGGAAGCGCAGTGCAGTCAGGGCATCTATGAAATCAAATTCTGATAGCGCTGCGTCTCCTATCGCTCCACTTCAACTTGAGTCACCAATTGGTCAATTTCTTTCACAGATTTTAATAAGTCATCCGCACCTTGTCCCTGCTGCAGTCGAACAACAGCTTGAACAGCTTCAGTCTGACCGTGATGCCGAGAAAGGGAAGGAAGGGTCATCTGCATCTGGTACAGAACTAGTTTTGCACAGGTTAGTATTTGTGCTTATGCAGTAATTAAACTACTTTAACTTGTAATTTTATGTCTGCTTCTATTGAAAGCTTATGATGGGTCGAAAATTTTAAATGATTCTAATTTCAGGAGAATTGCGGAGGTCAAATCCAATGAAAGGAAAAAGGCCTTGGAAGAGATATTGTATGCGTTGATGGTACAGAAATTTATGGATGCTAATGTGCATTTGGTTCCTGCTATAGCACCATCACCACCAAACCCTTTGACCAGCCAAGAGGAGAAGTTTGAGCATCTCCACTCCCCTGAAGCTTATGAGATGATTCAATATCATTTGGCTCTGATTCTTGGAAATCGACCTGGTGATTCCAACTCAATGGCTCAAATAAGCAAACTAAGAGTTGGGCAGGTTTATGCTGCATCGGTTATGTATGGATATTTTCTAAAAAGAATAGACCAGAGATTTCAGCTGGAGAAAACAATTAAAATCCTACCACAGGGTATCGATGATGGAGGGACCAATATCCAACATGTCATAGATGACGAGACGAGACCTGGTACTGAAAGCAGTGAAAAGGCTTTCGGAAATGCTCAATCCCACCCGGAAGTTTCATCATGGACTGGTGGTATTGGCGCTGGAAACTTCAATGGAGCAAAGCCATCAAGATTAAGAGCTTATGTCATGTCGTTTGATGGGGATACACTTCAGAGATATGCAACCATTAGATCTAAAGAAGCTATTAGCATAATAGAGAAACACACCGAAGCATTGTTTGGTAGACCTGAGATAGTTATCACTCCTGAAGGAACCATTGATTCTTCCAAAGATGAACAGATCAAGATTAGCTTCGGTGGTCTGAAAAGACTCGTTCTGGAGGCTGTGACCTTCGGTTCCTTCATGTGGGACGTTGAGAGCTACGTCGATATGAGGTACCATTTTGTTGCAAACTAGGCATGTGTTCTCTTTGCTTGGGAATATGAGCATTCCAACGGAAACGTCATTGACGAATAAAATCCGTGATTGGGTGCTCTTTCTCCAAGTGATCTGTATATAGTGAGTGACACGGGTGTTTTGATTTCTATATAATGTTAGTGTTGATGTCATGTTAGACTCACTTGAACTATCTATATAACTGAATGGCAATTAATGTATCACGTTTCCTCTCAATAATTTACGCCACGCTGCGCGTCCATCTCGTTTGTAGGAAAACTAGCAGTTCCTGCTCATCTTGTGTAATCTAGCTTGCTCAAGCTTAAGTACAGTTAATACTCCATGATCGAACGGTGTTTTTGATCAAATTGTGGTCAATAAGATGTTATTCTTAGGACATTGTTCCTACAGTTATCAAATATATACGAGGCTCGTATTTTTTCAGTGGACGTAAAATATAGATCTTGTATGTAAAGAAAAATGTTCACTTTTATATACACCTTTAAATAGTGTCTTACTTTTATCTCTGAGACGTGTCAACTCTATCGATATTCACAATTGATGGGTACAAGGCTCAATATAATTATTTAATCCAACTCGATTAGTTATTTGTTGGATTAATAAGAATAAGCCCAATTTAATAAGCTTAGTTCAATTAGTTATTTTTTTAGATTTAACAGTATCTAGGCCCAAAATTTTGGATTGTGCTTGCGAAAGTCCAAGCATATTAAGCACTCCTAAAAATCTATAATTTGAGGAACTCCCACACAATTCAAGGTATGCTCTCATTTTTATAAAATTTCTCTTGTTCTCTGAATTTTCTTTGAACAGCTAACTGACTTGAGCGTCGGAGCGTTTACGTCAGGAACCCTCCCGACGCCCATTTGACGAGTGTTCGTGATGCAGGTGACGTCCCCGCAAATTAACTGTGTATTGTCTACGTAGATCCGTTTACCATCCAGTCTACGTGACTCATTTATTTTAGCTGCATCAGCTTGGCGCCGTTGTTGGGAAAACAGTCACTTCGTCACTCGAGGATGCACACTCGCTCGCACACCTCTTGCAACGTCAAGGGTGAGGGACACCCGCCTATTATTCCTTCGCAGTCAGAGATGCTCATCACCCAAGAAGCACTGAAGGCCATGATCGAAGAGACAGCCACTCGCGCAGCAGCTGGAGTAGTGGCCCAGATACTCGCACATCATCCACGTACTAATACTGGCGAAACAACTCCCAACGACCCCAAAAAAACGGCAAGGCGCAATGATGAAACGTGCAATGAAGATGAATCAGATGGCCGTACACATCGCCCTCCTCCACGAAGAGAAACTATCTCGCTCCACACTTGCGCACGAGGATCCCACACTTTGAATGAGCAAGACAGCAGATTGGCCGTTTTACCTTGCTCGGCGCAGTCCCTTTTACCACTGCCATCTTAGCCGAATCGGTACCAGTGGGAGTGAAAATGCCCAACTTTCCAGAGTACGAGGGAATGGGTGACCCACAAGATCATCTCGACAAATTCTATGCGAAGGCAGATTTATACGATATTAGTGAAGCCGCTTATTGCAAAATCTTCCGAACTACGCTATCTGGTCGTGCGCTTACTTGGTTCAACAAGATCCCTCCAGGAACCATAGATAGCTTGGAGCAACTAACTCAGCGTTTTCTCCATCAGTTCTCTATCAACAAGAAATACCCAAAAACAGCAGCTTATTTATTTACGATAATTCAGAAGGAAGGGGAATGCCTGAGCGAATATGTACAACGGTTCACGCAAGCTGTGCATGAGGTTCCCCATGTTAACCATGACCTGTTAGCGGAATAATGCAGCAGAACCTCCGCTATCGAAAATTCAAGGAATCTATAGTTGGAAAGCCCCCAAGCACTCTGGAGGAATTGTTAGAAAGAGTCGAAAAACATATACGCATTGAAGAGGCCATCGAACCACGATACTTAGGGAAAATAAGAAGGGAAGATGAGAGAACGGAAGGGACAAAGAGAGAGGAAAAACGAACGGCCCAAAGTCCAAGACTCCAGTACACTCTTTAAAGGCACACCTGTCAGACATACTGGTAGTAGCAGAGCAGCAGGGTTTACTGCAACCCCCACGCCCGATGAAAGAAAATCCTAAGCGTCAAAGATCTGACAAATACTGTCGGTTCCACAAAGATAAAGGTCATTCCACTGAAGATTGTTTCAGCCTTCGGGCTGAGATAGAAAAGTTGATCAAACGAGGATATTTAGGTGACTATGTGGATAGATTCCGCAGTCATCAGAAAGGCAACAAGCGTCCTGATGACAACCGCCCAAGCGAGCAGCAGCGAGAGAGGATCGAGAGGGGCAAAAAACCCGAGCAGAGAGAGGAGAACATGCCCACTAAAGGCATAGTCTCTGTTGTCACCGGGGGGCCCGCCTGTGGTGATTCCAACAATGCAAGGAAAAATCTCTCACGAGCAGCCAGACGTGATCAAAATTCCTCATGTTTAACCGTAACTCAGTCGATTAACGAGATATCGAAGAAAGATGAAGAAGTATTTTTTGGAGAAGAGGACTTGGAAGCCTCTCGGGGGGAACACAATGACGTCTTAATCATTTCCGCCACGATTTCTAACTTTTGGATAAAGAAAATATTGGTGGACTTCAGGAAGCTCTGCAGATATCATTTTCATGGGGCATTCCAAAAGTTGGGTCTGAGTAATGCACAATTAATGCGAGTGAATACTCCTCTCGTCGGTTTTGCCGGAGAAGTAGTTGAAGCACTAGGTGAAATCGCTCTACCCATATCCTTGGGATCTTACCCGAGGCGGAGCACGAAAATGGTGAAGTTCTTAGTAGTGAAAGCCCCCTCGGCTTACAACGTGATACTTGGCCGTCCAAGCCTCAATCTGTTTCGTGTCATTGCATCCACATACCACATGAAGTTGAAATTCCCGACTCTATAAGGTACATGAGAGGCGGTCGGATATAGCAGTGGAGACTCGAAGAAGACAGGGACCCGACATAGATTCTTTGAAGGGAAAGAAACAAAAACTTGAACAAATTTCAAATGAAAAGGGAATACATCTCGTGGATGGAGAGTCAAATGATAGAGAAAGGATGACCGCAACAGAATCTCTCAAATGTGTCGAAATAGTTCCCGGTGATCAAAGAAAACCCCTCAGGATTGGGTCAGATCTGCCGATAGAAGTGGAGAACACTTTGACAACTTTTCTGCAGCACAACGTCGATACATTTGCTTGGGATGGCGAGCCATTACCAGGGATACCTCCGGAATACGCACTTCATCATCTTAATGTGGATCCACAGATAAAACCGATTAAGCAGAAAAAGAGATAGTTTGGCCCAGATAAAAATAAACATATAATTGATGAGGTGGGAAAGCTCATAAAGACCAAGTACATCAGGCCTGTTTCGTACCCAGAATGGTTAGCAAATGTTGTGTTGGTGCCAAAAGCTGGAGGGAAATGGCGTCTTTGCATAGACTTCACTGATTTAAACAAGGCATGCCCTAAAGATCTTTTCTCATTGCCTCGGATCGATTTGTCGGTCGACTCGACTGCGGGTTGCGAATTGCTCAGCTTCCTGGATGCCTACCAAGGGTACAATCAGATAGAATTAGCTCCAGATAATCAAGAAAAAGCTAGTTTCATCACTGATCGAGGATCTATTGCTATGAGGTAATGCCATTCGGACTCAAGAACGCGGGAGCAACATATGGTGAACAAGATGTTTGAAAATTTGATTGGGAAGAACATGGAGGTGTACATAGACGACATGCTTGTAAAAAGTGTCCGAGCGATCTAGCATGTGGAGGACCTGGAAGAATGCTTTGAAATATTACGTAAATATTGCATTAAGCTAAATCCAGAAAAATGTTCTTTTGGTGTACGAGGTGGCAAGTTCCTTGGATTCATGGTTTCGCAAAGAGGAGTAGAGGCAAACCCCGAAAAGATAAAGGACGATCTTAAGCATGACTCCCCCGCGGAGCGTAAAAGGAGTACAAGAATTAACTGGAAGGATGGCTGCTTTGAACCGTTTCATATCTAGACCTACAGACAAAGGCTTGCCTTTCTTCAAAATTCTAAGGCAAGGAAAGCGATTCAAGTTGACAGAAGAATGTCAGCAAGCATTCGAAGACTTAAATAAATATTTGACTACACCGCCTGTAATGACCCGAATATTTGTTTTGAATGAAGTATTAATTAAGACATAATTAATGAGTTGTTAATTAAGTATTATTAAGTAATTGATAATTCGGGATTAAGCTGTTGGTATCCACCGAATTTTAAATGGATAACCCGACCTACTTCGGATTACATTATCTCGAGAAATCCAACTAGACCAATGAGATTCTGACACGTGGTAGATAGATTGGTTCGGATTTTTTGAAATAGTCCGGATGCAGCCTATAAATAGAAGCCGATTCTTTTGTTTCCTTCACTGCATTCTTCAGAGAGAGTTCTAGTCGTACCTTAGGTTTTCTAGCCAGTTTCTAGGGCACTTTGGTGTCGGGAAGTTTCGGAGCTAGTATCGACTCGAGGAGGGGTCGGTGAACTGAGATCGAGACATCATCAGCGGGCTGACGACGGACGCAGGTATAATCCTAAATCCTTAGACAGTGATTTAAAGATCATTAGGGAGATCTTTGTAGCATGTTTGATCTGGTTTGTTAGTGATTTCATTATGTTAGTATTGTCTAGGTTCAGAGCTTTCTGTCAGATTTTTTTAGTGAGGTACGTGATGTACTGACTGAGATATCCAAGCGTAGTATACACACTTATATGCTGTATATTTATCTGTTGCATTGATACATGTTTTACTGCTTTAGCATATTATGCATGACATATCATGTTGAGCCTGATATCTTTTATGATATACCTCGTTTGTTGGGGCCTCTCAGCCCTATTCTGTTTTGTGGACGATGGGGCATCGAGAGCTACAGTGTCCGACGGGACCCGCGGGCTCTGATGACCTGGACATTGCAGGTCCACGTCTTGATGATGAGTGTGGAAGCCAAAACATGCCTAGGGCAGATCAGAGACTACACACTCAGGCGTCTCTAGACTGAGCATGAGATTCTTGACTTGATCTTTGATATCCGAGCAAATTGCATTTCGCATGCATCATATCAGTTTGTATACTCGTACATTCTCGTATTGGGCGATTTTCGCTCACGTCCTTGTTTTCATCTTGGGCACCCCATTCCACGGGGCAGGTCTTAGGTTGGACGGTTCGGACGACCAGAGCAGTGGCTAGAGCAGTTGGGTTTTCGGTGGTGATCCAGTGGAGGTTTTCTGTGGTTTATCGTTTTCTCGTTCAGGGTTATGTTTTGTTTTTGTTATGGTTGTATTAATATTTAAGACTGCTGTTATTGTTTTGTTTTCGTTTGGGTTGTAAGATGATTAAGTATTTGGTTTCCGCTGTTTAATTGTGGTTATTAAGTTTAATGTTGCATGTTTATTAGTCTGTTTAGTAGTGGCTCGGGTAAGGGCGCTACACCGCCACTCCTAGAAAAACCCCGCTTTGGGGATACACTGATGCTTTATTTGGTGGTCTCACCTGAAGCGGTTAGTGTTGTGCTCGTGCTGAATGAAAAAAGAGAGCATAAACATGTGTATTACATCAATCGAACCTTACATGGATCCGAGCTCCGATACACCAACATCGAGAAATTAGCGCTTGCCTTAGTAATTGCAGCAAGAAAACTACGCCCATATTTACTATGTCACCAAGTGGTGGCACTCACTAATCACCCTCTAAAGCAAGTGTTATCTAGTCCAGAGGCGTCGGGCCAAATGGTTAAGTGGGCCGTTGAGCTGAGCGAATTCGGACTTGAGTTTAAATCTCGTCCAGCTATTAAAGCACAAGTTCTCACAGATTTTCTTGTTGAAATGACAACTAATGAGGCAGAAAGATCCATTCCAACTTGGGTGGTCCATGTTGATGGATCATCAACTTCGAACGGGAGCGGAGCAGGGGTATTGCTAGAAAGCCCTCAAGGTGATAAATTGATGTATTCCATTAAATTTCAATTCTCCGCGTCAAATATTGAGGCCGAGTATGAGGCCTCATAGCAGGAATTAAGTTGGCTCTGTCGGCTGGAGCAAGAAGTCTGGTGGTGCACAGTGATTCTCAGCTAGTCGTTAACCAACTCAATGGAACTTACGAAGCCAAAGAAGAAAAACTGGACCAATATGTGACTTGAGTTAACGAATCACTCGCTCTACTGGAGAGCTACGGGATAAAACAATTGCCCAGGGCAAAAAATGAAGTGGCAGACCTTCTGGCCAAGATAGCCAGTTCCTGGACTAACATAGACAACAGAACGATAACTTTCCTGTCAATCAGTAAGGAGGAGGCTGAGAAGGCTGGCTGCAACATATTTTGTGTAGAGAGGGAAGAACCAAGTTGGAAAGAAGAAATTGTTAACTATCTAATGCGTGACGATCTCCCTCAAGATCCCGCCGCTGCACGTAAGCTAAGGATAAGAGCTGCGCGATTCACAATTATAGATGGAGAGCTTTATAAACGAGGTTACTCTCAGCCATTCCTGAAGTGTCTCACTTCTAGCAAGGCAAACTACGTTCTTCGTGAGATCCACGAAGGAATATGTGGAAACTACTTTGGAGGGAAAGCATTGGCTGCCAAAACCTTACGACAAGGTTACTTTTGGCCAACCATGAGGAAAGATGCCATGGAATTGGTTAAGCGGTGTCGATCTTGCCAAGAGCACGCCAATCTCCATCACCAACCCGCGACGTTGTTACAACCACTTGGAAGCCCCCTACCCTTTGCCCAGTGGGGGAATAGACCTGGTAGGACCTTTCTCCCCAGCTATTGGGCAGAGAAAATTTCTCATAGTTGCCGTAGATTATTTCACGAAGTGGGTCGAGGCAGAGCCATTGGCGAAAATTTCGGAGAAAGACGTCATAGGTTTTCTGTGGAAAAACATAGTGTGCAGGTGTGGGATTCCCCGAGCTCTGATCTCGAACAACGGCACTCAGTTCTTTGGAGCAAGACTAAAGGAGTGGTGTCAGGGTCTCTCTATCAAGCAACTATTTACGTCGATCGGCAAACCACAAGCCGATGGGCAAACAGAGGTAACTAACCGAACTATCTTGCAGCATCTGAAGACCCGTCTCGGCAACGCTAAAGGAAACTGGGTGGAAGAATTTCCGAGCGCATTGTGGGTGTACCGAACTACACCGCGCACATCGACAGGGGAATCACCTTTCAATCTAGCTTACGGTGTTGAAGCTGTAGCCCCCGCTGAGATAGGAGAAACTTCATTGAGGGTGAAACAGTACAAATAGCTTGAGAACGATCAGGCCCTTCGAGCCTCCTTGGATTTAATCGACAAATTGCGAGAAGAAACATCCGTCCGGGCAGAAAGGATACAGGGGGGCACGCATGGCTAAGGTTTATAATGACCGAGTAAATCCAAGATCCTTCCAAGTATGAGACCTTGTGATGAGAAAAGCTGATATTTTGCGTTCAGTCGAAAACTTGACCCAAAGTGGGAGGGCCCCTATAAAGTGGTAGAGATAATCAAGATGGGTACTTATCGCTTCCAACACCAAAATTGGAAAGTACTACCTCGGCCATAGAATGTAGCAAATCTGAAGAAATTTTATGCATAGATGGACGTAGTTGAAAAATAAAATAATAGTTTATGTTTGGTTGTTTCCGTGTGTCATCATTTTGCCCATGTATCTCCATCATTACAATATTCAATAAGATTATCAGTTATTCTCCAATGTTAGCAAGTGATTTTTTCAGGTGTAATATTCCGAGTACGTATGCTTATATCATCACCTTCCCATGTAGTCGTCGAAGGCTCCCAAAAAAAAAGAGACTTGGCCAACCTCGTGGGATTGCTGACATGACAACTCTAGAGAAGGTCAACAATGAAACAAGTCTCAGGATACCTCACCACCCTTAGTGGGGTTTAGGACTTCCCCTTGAAACAAAATCTTGGGAGATTGATCCCCTTCCAAGTACACATGAAAACAAGCATTACGCCATCACAAACAAAACTACTGCATGTAGCACAATATGAAAGAAATTATTTATGAAATCTTCAAATGTGAAAGTACCGCGGCCTTAGGGTTCAAATGAAACGAATATCTAATCCATGCGAAAGCACGATAAAGGATATTACGATAAATAACAAATGAAAGTAAACAAATATAAGGAATAATAATAAATGCTACTTAACGCTATGCTTCCCCTTCATTAGGGAGGAGATCCAAGGCTTCAATCATCTCAGCATTGTCCGAAGGGACATCAACCATGGATCCTCCACCCACCTCCGAGACACGGCTCAATCATCATCACTATCTCTTCAGGCACAAGTTTCTTCCTCAGTTGGTTTCGACAATCCAGAACTACCTCATCATGAATGATCATGGCACGATCAAGTACCTCCTCTCTAAAGGCAGACGATGCTTTGAAATTCTGAACGCCTTTCTCCTCAGTCCTTTTCAAAAGATTATTGCCCGCCTCGGAGTCAAGGAATTGACCACCAGTCTTGACCTCGGTAGAATACTTCTCTTCGAGGATTGTAAAATCTTTTAACTTGTCCGCAAACTTTCCCTGTACATGTACAAGCTCCACATTGATCTTTTCTTTCTCTTGAGTAAGACGAAAATTCTCTTCTTTCAATCGAGCAACCTCCTCGTGCAGCTTATCTTGACAATTGCGCAGCCTTTCCTCCCGAACTCGCACAACACTAGCTAACCACAAACCCTGCAAATATATTGACAAACAATTTTAAAGCGGACAAAGCATGCAAGATTCTAACATAATAAGCACAATACCTAACACAAATTCCAGGCAAGGGAATGAGCAAATGAATACGTGGATAACGACACTAGATGGACCATGTCGTAATCTCCGACAATGCTCTGTCCTTTCTTGCATCCAATCTCTGGATCATCTAAATCCCAGAAAGAGTCAGCTTTTTCCCTATAGTTCACCCTATCGACCAAAGATATGCTTAACACGGGAAGTCTTGGAAGGTGCTCCTTCATCGTCCGCACGGATCCTCTTAGGATTCTTTTGCATTTCATCATCAATCTTCTTTTGCACCCCTTCATGAGAACGTTTTTTTGCCTCTCCTCCTCCCCCATTCGCAGGCCTAATCTCCACAGTTTTGCTTGATGGCGAATAGTTAGTTTTCTTTTGCGAGTTAGAACCCGACCCACAGACATGCTCAGAACGTGCCAGTGGGATACCCCTACGGATAGGGTCACGAAAGTCATGAACAGCCCGATTCACAGGCGCTCTACTATCACCAGCAAGCGGGGAACGCCTCCCCACAGTGGCCTTGCGAGCCTGGATCGCTGCAAAATCAAATCTATCACCTGCACATATACAGTTGGGTGGAAAGGTTATATAAAAGAAAAAGAATCAGCTAATTACAGTGCGAAATAATATGGAGAATGAAGGAATAACCAACACAGAGTGCAAAAAAAATTAAAATTAATACCAGCGGTCATTAAATTCCTAGGATTAAAAAGTTCTTCAAAAAGACCTAAATCACGACATTGAAGTTGAAGTGCGCGGTGAGTCTCTCGTCGCAATAACTCGAACTCCCGAACTCCAAACCACGGGTATCCCCCACCCGCAATCCTTAACATAAAAAAATTGAGAATTCCAAAAGCTTCTAGGAGACGGGATTCGGAACAAAAATTTACATTTGGCTCGAGGTTGAAAGTAAAAAAACGAGTCTGGTTTGCTCCTACGCGTCGAGAAAAGTGAATGGAACAATTCTACAGACAAAGGCATGTGAATTTCCCTCATCTTATGACAAAACACTGAATAAACTATAACGGCGTTTGGGGTCAATTGATTAAAGCTTATACCAAGGCTTTCGACCCATTCCACTAATAGAGGTTGCGGAGGAAACGACAGTCCACCAGTAAAGTATTCAAGGAAAAGGGTGAAATGACCCGATGCCGGGTTATGGCAGTCATCTCGAGGCCTCAAAACCTTAATGTCATATTCAGGTGGTATTCCAAGTACTTTGCGCAAGCTCCCCACATCTTGGATATTCAGAGCATATCTATCCTCACAGCCTAAATTTTCGTTAGATTTAGGGTCATCATCCAACAAGGGAGTCTCTAATGGCGTATGTCCCTTAAGAAACCCGCTAGATGCTAGAGATCGAGTCTGTGAGTCACCAGAAGAGGCTGAACCACCTGAAAGTCGGACGCAATCGACTTTGGAGAGTAACTATCAGAATCATCACTGGCGCTAGAGCCACTTATGGAAATTCGGTTAAACCGACGATTGGCCATTAGCAAGGAATACTCTTTCCCTCGAGGAGCACAACCTGCACAAAATTTTCATTTTTTTTCTTCTACTTATTTATCAAAATGCCTACAAACAATACGTCTCATGCAAATAAAAAATTATATAAACTCGATTAGGTATTTGTTGGATTAATAAGAATAAGCCCAATTCAATAAGCTTAATTCAATTAGTTATTTGTTTAGTTTTAACATTATCTAGGCCCAAAATTTTGGATCGTGCTGCCAAAGCCAAGCCCATTAAGCACTCCTAAAAATCTATAAATAGAGGAACTCTCACACAATTCAATGTATGCTTTCATTTTTATAAAATTTCTCTTGTTCTCTGAATTTCTTTGAACTGGTTACTGACTTGAGCGTTGGAGTGCCTACGTCGAGAACCCTCCCGACGCCCATTTGACGAGTGTTCATGACGCATGTGACGGTCCGCAAATTAACTGTGTATTGTCTACGTGGATCTGTTTATCAGCCAATCTACGTGACTCATTTATTTTAGCTGCATCAACAATAAAAAGTAATAATTTTTCATGGATGATCTAAATAAGATATCTGTTTTACAAAATACGACCCGTGAGACTGTCTCACACGAGTTTTTGTCTATTGTATAAGTATGCCGAATATGCATGTCTCGTGTCCTATAATTAATAATGATTAATAAATCGAAAAGTTTAATTAGTTTAATAAATTAAGGGACATAATTTAATTTAAAGGTAGCCAATATTTGTTTATTGTGCTGAAAGAATGGGAAACATACGATGGAAGCTGGATTCTGATCACACACATGATGCAAAAGATGAGAACGAATGTCTAGCTATCATCTCATCTCACCCAATTGTTCAATTTAACTTTAATTCTATTAAGCTATGTTTGGTAGCCATGATAAGAGAATGATTATTAAATAATCATCCTTTATCTCGTGTTTGGTTCATTTTTTATTTAGATTGCAGGCCCTTGATTATGATTGAAAGCCCTCATTATTCATGTTATTTGTGTGATTAAATATTCTTCTTAAAAGGTGTGATAGTGTATAATTCTTGAATAATAATCATGATAAGATTGTATATTGACCATAATACCCTTAAATTGTCTTCTTCAATATAATATGAAAATTAAAATTAATGAAAATTTAATAATTAATATAATATTTAAATTTTTATTATATTTTTTTTACAACATATTTTCATATATTATTATTATTTTCAATTATTTTAAAGAAAATAAAATATAGTGCAAATCTATTTTAAATTAAATTTTTATAAATTTGTAATCTATTTAATTAATTTTTTTTATGAAAATAAATATTTATTAAATTCTATTTATTTTGTTTAATGATACCGTAATATTTTTAAATATATTTCTAATAAATATATTTAAATTAATTTTAATAAATATAAATTATAATTATAAATATTTAATTATCTATTCAATTATTTTAAGAATATATACAATTGGGGCATTTTGTCATTACAACAAAATTTACAAAATTAATACATCATTTTAAAATCATACTAAACACCATGTTATTTATCCCACTATATTATTAATTCATATCTTTCATTTTTCAATCATTCTAATTATTAATTATTTACTATCACATCACACATACCAAACGGAACTTTAATACCCATCATTCCATTTATTAATTAATTTAATATATTTATCTTTTCAGATTTAGATTTGTAGGATTAACTTTATATCACATTATGCATTTGGGATGTGAAAATATTATGAGATATATCTTCTATTTAGGTTATTTATAAAAAACATTAACACGGACGCTCCCACGTGGAGCCGTAATTTTTTTTTATTATATTTTTTCGATTTTTAATGTCCGTTCATTCATTATCATGCCTGACAACTTCACGTAAAAGGCGTTCATTCAGTCGATGCCTAAGAATTTCACGTGAAAGATGAGATTCTGAAAAATCACGTAAAGATCAATAATTCAAATAAGAATGGAGGTTTTTAAAAATAATTTAAATTTAAAATTTATTTCAAAACTAATTTGAAAAACAAAGTTTTGCACAACTAATGACATCCGCGCTTTGTAAGCGCGGACGCTCCTACGTGGAGCACCGTCCGCGCTCGTAAGCGCGGACACTCCCACGTGGAGCACTGTATGTATTTTGTAAATTTTTTTTATTTATATTTTATCGATTTTTAATGTCCGTTCATTCATTATCATGCCTGACAACTTCACGTGAAAAGCGTTCATTCAGTCGATGCCTGAGAACTTCACGTGAAAGATGAGATTCTGAAAAATCACGTGAAGACCAATAATTCAAATAAGAATCGAAGCTATACAGTCTTCACATTTTATTCTCCTATATAATTGATGAAAAATTCGAGGAACGAGGTATCAACTTTCTCTTAAATTTTTTCTCAATTTTCATTGACAAAATGTCTAACATCGACGTACTATTATATTTTAGTGGTCATGTAATTAGCGATAATGGATCGATTGAATATAGCATTCCATTTGTTAGACCGATACGAGTATTACGATCTATTAATTTGATGGAGTTAGTTGAAGTTGTGCATAAAATGTTAGCAATCGATCCAGCAAATTTTTCTCTGAAGATGTCAACAAAGTATTCATTCATGGAGAGAGCATCTTGGCATGAAATTGAAGTCAATCTCGTTGATGACGATGTTTTACAGTTCATAATACAATGTGACAACATGCATGTTTTGCATCTGTACGTCGAAGCAAATTCAATTGAGCATAATGTTGGATTTGATGATCCTGAATCTTACGTTCCACATGCATCCGATTCAGGTTTTTATAACCAACCCGGTACGTCTACATATGGTGGTTTCCAAGAGCAAGAATCTTATGTTCCACAGGTTACTGAAGGACTCGGTAATATGAGTTTCGATGATGTAAGTGGGCCTTGAGATCAATATATAAATGTCTCGTCGGAACAAAATAATGCTCCATATTGGCCGAATCCAACATTAGATACGAGCGCTCGTTGTTCGGATCAGACCAATAATGATGATATTTGGAGGACTGATTCCGAACCCGATATGTCATACAACGAGTCTGAAGAAGAAGAAGTGAATGTTGATGATGAAGTGAATACTTTTACAAATCCTGATGAGGGTACATCATCTCGACAACCACCACGTGACACATTACAGAGGCAGACCATACCATTTCTGTCAAACACTTCTGAGATGCCATCATTTTTCAATAAATATTTTGGTGAAGAGCCTCATGATTCTGTCGATGTTCTTTATGGAGTGCAATCAAGCTATTACAATCTGGATAGAGGTGAATTATGCGTCAATATGTTATTTAAAGATAAGAATGATCTTATTGCATCTATCAAGGATTATTCAGTCAGAGTTGTCAGGCGTGAGTACCGTGTCGTGGTTAGCACACGCAGTTTGTGGAAGTTACGTTGTAAAAATAATTCTTCTACGGTCATTTGTCGATGAGGACTTCGCGCTTCTTTGAAGGCCCAGACTGGTTATTGGAAAATAACAAAATATGACGAGCCTCACACATGTATATCTACCTTTGTTGGTATAGACCACAAGAATCTGAACATTGATATGGTGGCACATACGCTATTGGGAGTTGTTCCTTGTGATCCTTCGTACGAGATTAAGTATATCATCAAAAATGTGAAAGATAAATATGGATATCAAATCTCGTACACAAAGGCATGGCGAAGTTTGAAACGTGCTATTGAAATTGCTTATGGTACATGGGAGAGCTCCGTGCAATTACTCCCCAAATATATGTGCGCTTTGTCAAAATATAATCCGGGAACAGTTGTGGAGTGGAAGCATCTGAGAGCCAACAATGAAATGAGTAAGACATTGAACTATGTTTTCTGGGCATTCAGGCCGTGTGTTGATGGGTTTCGGCATTGTCGGAAAATAATTAGTGTTGATGGTACACACTTGTATACCAAATACAAGCATAAAATGTTGATCGGTGTCACTCTGGATGCGAACAACCAGGTTCTACCGCTAGCATTCGCTATTGTGGATTAAGAAACAATAGATTCTTGGAAATGGTTCTTGGAGAACGTAGGAAGACATGTTGTTCGTGGTGAAAACGGCGTGTGTCTAATTTCCGATAGACATAAGGGAATCGTGTGCGCAACTGCAGAGCTACCATATTTTCAACCTCCATACGGTGTGCATCGTTTTTGTTTGAGATACGTGTGTACAAACTTTAACACTAAATTCAAAGACGTGCATCTGAAAGATTTATGCTGGGCGGCAGGCACACAAAATCAAATTTGTAAGTTTGAATCAATAATGGAGGCAATCAAGCATAAAAACATTTTGGCGCACCGATATTTGGCTGGAATTGAGAAAGAAAAATGGAGTTTGGCTCATATCGGTGATTGGCGTCGTGGGGTGATGACAACCAATATGTCGGAGTGTTTAAATAGTGTGTTGAAGGGTGCTCGTAGACTTCCTATATTTGCCATAGTACACTTGACACTTATGAGGTGCGTACAATATTTTATTAAACGTGTGAGTAGAGGTGGTCGTATGGTTCAGGAAAATCAGCTGTGGTCAGATTATGCATGTCGGATGTATGACAAGTGGGCGAGAAAATCTAATGAACATCGTGTTGCCAAATATGATGTATGTGAGCAAACTGCTTCGGTTGCAACTGTAGGAACACCAAGTCGTGGCCAACATATGCAGGTGGTCAATTTATCAACGAGTGATTGTTCGTGTGGTAAATGGACGATTTTTAGCATACCATGTTCTCATGCTATTTGTACCGCAAAGTGGCACTCGTTGGATCCCACGACACTTGTGTAGCCATGGTATAATATATATGAGTAATTAGCGACTTACAAAGGCAGATTTCAACCTCTTGCAGATGAGCGCTACTAGGATCATCCAACTTTCGAATTGCACCACAACCCTGTTAGACGTGAAAGAAGAAGAGTTGGTAGAGATAGAACAACTCGATTGAGAAATGAGATGGACACAACTGTTTCTAGACAAAGACAACATTGATAAATTGTTTTGTTAAATTGTAATAACAGTTGATCTGTTAAATGAGAAATTAATTATTTACCTCGTGTTTACTTTGTTATTTTTTATTTCACGTGCATAAAAAAAATTGGTTTATAATTTCGTTTAGAAATGCTACCGCTTGAGCGCGAGGTGCTCGGGAAAATTTTCCAGAACACCTCGCGCTCGAGCGATGAATTGTTACCGCTCGAGTCGAGCGGTAACTTATTACTGCTCGAGCGCGAGGTTTTCTGGAAATTTTCCAGAGCACCTCGCGCTCGAGTGGTAACAAAGTACCGCTCGAGTGCGGGCTTTCCATTCTTTTTTCTTTCCATCTCCCTTTCCCTTTCCCTTATATTTCCTCTTCTCCACCCATTTCCTTATCTCCTTATCTCAAATCCACCATTCTCCATTCCCCTCTCCTTATCTCATTCTCAAAACAAATTCTCATCTCATTCTCAAACCATGGCTCCCAAGAAGGTGAAAGGTAATCCCGGCTCTTCTTCTTTTTCTTCGTTTGATAGAACTAGATTTGTTAGTGATGCGGCGCAGGCGCGGTATGAACATGCAAAAATTAATAGAAACCCGATTACCGAGCGGAGATTTCGTAGACAAAGAGAAGATCGATACGTTGGGCCTCTTTTGGGGTTAGAGAAGCGCAGATGGGTAAAATTTGGAACTCAACCGAGAGCGACGGTGGTATCGGTGGTGCGAGAGTTTTATGCAAATGCGGGTGAGAGGACGGATGCCAAGGCCTTTGTTCGAGGTAAACTTGTGTCATTTGATTCGGGTATAATCAATGCTTTTTTTTAGAAACGCCTGAGGTAGATGATTCCGCATTCCAGGCTTTGGTTGCTAACCCTGATTATACTGTGATCATCAACATCTTGTGTCATCCAGGGGCGATATGGAAACCAGTAGGGGGTCACCAAGTTGTTTTGATGAAAAATATCTGACGGTCGATAATGCTCTTTGGTATTTGTTTTTGGCGAGGAGAATGATGCCAGTCTCACACAAAAGTGAATTACAAAAAGAGCGGGCCGTGGTGCTATATGCTTTGTCTCAGGGTTACCCAATCAATGTGAGAAAACTTATCAATTCTCAAATTTTGATGAGCGTTCATAACAGACACATCAGGCTTTTCTTTCCCTGTATCATATCAGAGTTCTGTGCGATGGCATGGGTTGTGTTCCGTGATGATGAAGAGTGACTGCAACCAATGAAGCCCATTTGTGCACAGGAATTGCAGCGGAAATACGCTGAACCACGGTTAGACTTCAGGACGGATGAGGGAGATACAGGTGGATCGAGTACCAGTCGCCCCGCGTCGAACACAACCCCACAGACGGTCCCTAAACGACAAAGTAGATGAGATGCTTGCCTTCATGGCTCATCAGGAACAAGTTAACTTGAACCACAATGAACATTTCGCATATATCGAGTCCACGATGCAGACAACGATGGTCGAGAGGGGTGTTGACCCAGTGACAATCCATCCACATCCTCCGTTCATTCCTCCGTTCAATTTTCAATATGACTATCAGCCGCAAGGGAATTCAACAGGAGTGCCACCACCAGATAATGACGAGGATGAGTAGTGATCAACGATTCATGATGCTAGCTGAATGAGGTATGTGATATCATGTTCTTCTTGGTATATTACTGTAGTTTTTGGTTCTTTAATTTTAATTTACCTATCGCAGATGATCAGGATAAAAAGAAGAACAACAAATTTGAGGAGATGGACGTCAATAACGTTGTTTCATATTAACTTTCGATTGTGTATCTTCTTCGGTTGGGATGTGTAAAATTTAAAAAAAAATTGGAACGTTTATGTTTATATTTTTTATTTCATCTTTGTTTATTTGTGTTATTTTTCCTGCACTTGTATTCATCTTATCTTTCGTTTATTAACAGTATACTGAAGAAATAATAAAATATAGACGACGCAACAATGCAAACTGTACAACAATAAAAATGTTAAAGTTACAGTGAATTAGCAGAATCATCGTTATAATTAAAATGATACAAATGGCTTCCTGTTCCACAATCAGGTGGATTGCGTCTTCTCGTCCCTCTCCGCAATCCTACATTTCAGGAATTTTCTCATTTGAGTAACCTGGATAAGTGACAGGGGAAATAACATTCCTCTGTGGTCGAGTGTCATGCACAATATGCTGAGGTTTAACGTTAAGAAAATTCGTGAAACATTGTGTGTTGGATCAATAAGGAGTCTGAAAATCAGTTTGACCAAACGGATGAAAATCACCGAACCTTGGATCACTGAAAAAACCAGGTTGAGTATTAGAGGTTCCTGCAATATTCAATTCAGCTGACGTAATAATCGTAGAGTCTCCTGCAAACACACTTGGTTGCCTAACCATGTCACTTCCCCATCCTAATGATGACTGATGCGAAAACGGAGAAAGCGTACTAAAATTTTGTTGAACATTCATTTCTCCAACAAAAGTATTGTACGGACGTGGTTGAAAACCAACGACATTAACTGCAGGTGATATGGTGTGCACAGTTATTCGATTGTACCATTGAAAGTAGTCTTCGTCATTTTGCCTCGATCGCTCGTGTCCCACCCTTGTACAAACATATCTGAGCCGATTATTCCACAACTCAATTGAATTTCTATGATACTCTCTCCAATCGGTGTTTCGATGTCCTATTATCGTGATATTATGCATATCGTCATTGTCGACGGCAGACCCTGGAATTGATTGCCGTCTTCGAAATTGTCGCATTACACGATTAGGACGATGTATCTCCACGATGTCAAAGCATATAAGGGGACAAACACCTCGCCATATTTTATTGTCGTATGAATCAATAATCGTCTTCACATCTATGTCATTTTTCTGATATACGCTCCAATTAAACTGTAAAAAAAAGTAAATAAAATGTCAGTATTCATTTAATAAATCAAAACAAAATAGTCTTCGTGTCATCAATATTACGTATTAACATTTTATAATACCTCATTATTATTCATACGATCTATAGAATCCCTTATAATTCTTACAGAATGTGTTGGCGAATGTGTGTAACTAAATCCATATTTCCACCTACAATTATAAAAAAAAAAATACATATCAACAAAATAGACAAGATATATATGATATTATCACCATAAATTTTAAACATTACCGTGCACCATATGAAGAAACTGGAATGCAAGCATCCGGATCAACGGGAGGTACAACTAATGTTAACCCATTTCGATCAGGGTTATCACATTTAATCTTGCTCCATGCCCATACCTACTTATAATAATAAAAAAAAATTAACAAATTTAACCAAAATATTATGTTAAATATTCACATCACATTAATGATACATGCAGGATATATAAAGGTCCAGCCATTGTAGTCTTCTCTACACGTGACGCGTTACACAACTCACGGTATAGAAATACTAAAACTGCACTACCCCAACTATAAGACTTCACGTTATCAACATCTCGTAGCAGTTGCAAAAATATAAGTCTAGCTGACCCTCCTTGGTAGTCAGGAAACATTATTCCTCCAATAATCATTAACGCAACACAACGAGTAAATTTCACAACATCTATTTCTGAAGTTTCATCATTAACAAGGTTAGATATACAATGATCGTGTAGTGCAGTCATAGATAGATGACCACCTTTCAAATAATTTGAAGCTGGCGAAAATCCCAACATATCCAAACATATGTGTTGCCATTCCTCAACTTTATGTGACACATCTACTCCAGTTACTGCTTCCCCATCAATTGTTAGACCCCAAATTATTGAAACATCTTGTAATGTCACTGTTGTTTCACCACATGTAAAATGAAACGTATGTGTCTCGCGTCGCCAACGTTCAACAAGCGCAGTAATCAAATGATTGTCAAGAACTTGAGAGCCACATTCTAAAACTCCATAAAAACCCATATGATTTAAATATGCGAGTACACGCCTGTGTAAATAATTATCAGTATACAACTTCCAAATCAAATGGTCTGACCTCTTCACTTTGACAATATCATCAACTGTTAACGAAGACACGCATGATGACATATGTTTCGCTTGTAAATAGAGGACACTGGGATCTTCTGGATTTCGATTATCTGCCATTCTGAACTATGCTCTAGATCTTCTCAACTTTGTCAAAAAAAATTCGGTGAGGAATTGAGAAACCGATGAATGAGAGAGTAAAGATAAGAGGAGGAAAGAAGATGAGGGAAGGAACAAAGAAGGAATCGGGTAAGATAAGGAAAGGATTGGATGAATGGAGTAGGGACACGTGGCGCTCCACGTAGGAGCGTCCGCGCTTGGTAAACTCACCAGGCAATAAAGGCTGATCTGCAGGTGCCTGTCCCACAGGAGGAGGTGGCAATGGATTCATCTGTTCAAACCCACTGTCAACCTCTTCTGTTTCCTCGTGTGAATGTACCTGTTCTCTAGCTGTCGTCACTGGAAATCAAATTATTAATCATAACATTTAACAATTACAATCTAGTAATCATCATCAAACCTTTCGCACGAAAGCACATGCAACTAAAGAACAATCAATCATATCGAGAAATCATCAATAACAAGTCAAATGCACAGACACACGCAGATAATATCATCATCCAACTCTCTCATCACAAACCCAACTCTTAACCATCCCAGACATCTAACATATGCTCTGATACCACCGAATGTGGCGCCCCAAACATCGCCACATAATCATACAACATGTGACGTCATATGCATAAAATTTTCTTCTCAACGACGTAATAATATAATGCATACATGACAAAATAGTGCAATCATCACACTATCTACATCAGTGCAGCAGAAACAATATAATAAATACATACACCACAACTCAAATATGACAATAAACTATACTGTCTCTATCTACTATTAGCTACATGACTGTTTGACTAGACACACCTAGTCCTTCAACTCTATCATGTCTCACAGCATAGTCATGTAAACTGTCCAACAGAAACAGTCCCCAAAGGGTGAGCATACACAACAATCATCATCGTAATACATAACAGTTATATTAACAACAACATAAGATATAACTGAAATGATAACATAAATACCCCCCTTGTCGTTTCTGGACAATCAACCATCAACAACCTCAACCACATCACACTGCAACAATAACATCGACGATACGTCGCACCCCAACTCCGGCGACAGCAATATCCTCGAACGAACAACAACATCGACAATACGTCGCACCCCAACACCGGTGACAGCAATATCGTCGAACGAATAAAATCAACGATAAGTCGCACCCCAACTCCGGCGACAACAATATCGTTGAACTAACAACATCAACGTGACATCTTCCAACAACGACAGTTAACAACATCAATAATAATAAACAACATATATAATATCAAATCACCCAATTCCGGTGATTTACCATCGTTCAACACAATAGTATTTATCAATACTAAACAATAACAACATATGCTCGTATGTCAACACGTACCTGATAATCGAGTATATATAAATCTGGCTATTTCTTTGATCCCGATGCATGTGACGTATCTAAATAATTCAACAACAATTATTAGATCATTGTCACCGTATCAACACAATCATAATAGCTTCAATGTACAACATCAAATAGCCCAACAAAAATGAATTCAATAAAATTATAAAACTCGATTATAAATTCTTCTCGTTCAACAATTAATATTCTGATGTATTTTATTTCACAATACTCAAATCAAATACACCCTAATTAATTAACTTCAAATAATAGGCTATTTTACAACATCCGTCAAATTACGAAAACTTTATATCAACGTGTAGCCTATACTTCGTAGACTCCGAATATATAATCAGACTTAATAACAACTGACAAACAACTCTCCAATCTCAGTCCAATGATTAAAAATCCCTGAATAATTCAAAATAACACCACTATAATCTTCTCTAATTCGTTAAAATCATACACTATTCAACAATCTTCAATTTCAGTATGATTTAACAATTTATCATATTTATTTCCAGAAATCGACGAGTTTCAAACATCACCAAAACTATAAAATTTATACCTCAAATCGAAGACCTCGTGTCAACGATCCTAGAACTGAAGTCGGTTCGTCGATTGGATAAATCGATAAGTCGCACGATTGAAAAGAAATCTGAAATCTATTTTCTCTCATACGTTAGAATTCCACCGACTCAAATCCATATTTTTATTTTTTATTTTGACGGTCAAATCTTGTAATTTTATTGAAAAGTTAATATGTCTTTCGTTACAAGATGAATTAACCAAAGAGGGAAATCCCCAGTCTCCCACACGAAGTGAGACGAGGAAGAAATAGAAAAAGGCAGCAATCGAATGAGCAACTACATTTGCCGATCTCCTAATATGATTAAGGGTAATGTTACTTTGAGATTCCAAGAGAGTTCTAATATCTGAAGCATTGGACCCTACATAACTGAGATTCTCTTCTGGCCTTGTGACTGCTTGCACTGCGAGAAGAGAGTCTGATGTAACTTGATGAATTGGTAAGTCGTGCAACTGAGCGATCTGTAAACCACCTTCAATAGCGAGAAGTTCAGCACACGTAATAGACTGGGGTTTATCAATTTTCCTTCCAAATGCTAGGACCGGTTGTCCCGCGTGGTTTCTGACCACCCCTCCAATTGCATAGTTATTGGAATCTGCATTATAAGCAGCATCTACATCCAATCTGAGTTTGTCTTCTGGTGGAGCAACCCAGACCTTAGGTGAATTGCACTTGGTAGGTTCCCTGGTAAAAGATAGAGCTAGTCTAGCATGCTGGAAGTCATGTAATAGAATCTCACTCCAATCTGCATTAATGCCATCTGAGCGTTCTTTTTTCTTGTGGGTCAAGCTCAATCGTTCAGACCAGGTTGCCCAAGTTCGCATCGCAAACATCTCAAATTCTAGTTTACTAAGCTTCTCCTTCATCCATAGGAAAATATCAATCGTAGGTAAATGGCTAACCTGTTTTAATAGAGCCCAGAAGCAGGACCCTTTCCAGCAGGTTTTGACTGTGGGCACACAAATAATGCGTGACTTGTTGAATCACAAACTGACTGACACAACGGGCACACACCAGAGACTGGGACATGATGAGACAATAAATTTTGTCCTGTAGGTATTATATCATGTGATACTCTCCAATAAAATATCCGGACTTTAGGAGGGATTGAAAGAGCCCAAAGGTATTGCCACCAACTCTTCAAGCGAGAGCTCGAACTAGAGGTTGGAGAGTCATAGAATCCCGTGGCTACCTTGTATCCATCTCGAACTGTGTAATTTCCTTTCGGATCAAAGAGCCAGAATCGGTAGTCCTCGCGGTGGGTCGAAGAGATGGGAATGGCTAGGATCTCTTCCACCAGGTGATGTGAGAAGTGCTGTCGTACCAGTGCCTCCTTCCATGTCCCATTTTCAATAAGGTCCTTAACCATCATATGGTTGTCATGTGTCCCAACTGGAATGACGCCTCTTCTACAATTCGGAATCCATCTTTCCTCCTCCACGGCAATCTTAGCTCCATCTCCCACATGCCAACAAATCCCATTCTCCAGTAGAGGTCTGCTCCACAACAAGGACCGCCAAAGGTAAGATGGATTATTTCTCAGACTGGCCTTCATGATATCTTGGTGTCTAAAGTACCGTGCTTTGAGGACTCAAGCTACCAGCGAGCCTGGATTCTTTATGATACGCCATATATGCTTAGCTAACAATGCTTTGTTGAAGATTTCGAGGTGGCGGAAACCCAAACCACCCTTGCATTTTGGTTGGCACAGGGCGTCCCAGGATTTCCAATGCAACTTTTTCTTTCCCTCATCAACTCCCCACCAGAAGTTCGAGCATTCACGCTCTATCTCCTCACAGACTGATTTTGGAATACGAAAACAAGACATAGCATAGGTAGGGATTGACTGTAGCACCGATTTTATCAAAGTTTCTTTTCCCCCTGCTGAAAAAGTTTTGTTGCCCCACCCTTGAATCCTCTGTACTACCCGCTCAACCAAATACCTAAACTGTAACTTTTTATTTCGAGCGGAGAATACCGGGAGGCCTAGATAAATTTCATGACCTTGCACCATAGGAATGGCCAGTCGAGACTTAATGTTTTCTGCTAATTGTACATCCGTGTTAGGGCTAAAGGACAAAGATGACTTCTCAAAGTTAATAAGTTGACCGGAAGCTCTCTCATAAGATGCAAGACAATTCTTGATGGAATCGCAGTCTGCCAGTGTCGCTCTGAAGAAAAGCAGGCTATCATCTGCAAAGAATAGGTGAGTAATGGCAGGACATGATGATGCTATACGAACTCCAGTTAATAACCGTCGCTCTTCAAGAGATAGAAGAGCACAAGATAATCCATGTGCACATAATACAAATAAGTAAGGAGAAAGAGGATCTCCCTGTCTCAGGCCTCTGCTTGGGATAACATTTCCAATAATGTCACCATTTAAAGAGAAAGAGTACCTTACAGTACGCACACATCGCATAATTATATATAATATATAATAATATAATATAATATATATAATATTTAACATTTTAACACCGGTATATCTCTTTGGACCAGTCAAACGCTTAAATTTTCTAAAACTCAAAACATAGAACTTCTATATCTTTGAGTTTTCTACGTTATAACCAAATCTCAAATCATTTGGACATTCATATGATCAACATATGTCATATTTTCCTCTTTAAAATTAATTAATTATTTAATAATCTCACGTTACTAAATCAACACATTGTAATATTTAATTCAAACATTACAATAATATATCTTTCAAAAGCATTCTTAACCAACACATACTTTCAAAATTTTAGATTAGGTGATATATCACGCCTAACATAAAAATATGCATATAAAATTTTTAATTTGAAAATCACAAAATTATCATCTTACTATTTAATTAAAGTCGAGGTCCTTATACTAAAAAACTTCTAATTGATTTGTTGAGAGCTATTTAAATTTACAATTATATCATCATTATATAATGATTTTTTTAAATCTTTTATAATGTATTTATCTATATTTTTAAATCCAATCATATATTTATTTAAACTTTTAAATTTTATGTAGTCTATCACTACGAATAAAAAATATGAAAAAATCATTTATTTGAAAGTAACAAAAATTAGTATGTTTAGTTAAATATTTCAAATGTATAACCACAAAATAAGTGTAAATGAAAATTTGTTTTTTACACATTGTAAAAATACAAAAAAGCAATAAACTTCCTATATATAATTATATTAATAGGATTTTACGTATATTTCTTTTTAAAAATGGAGCAAATTTATTCTTATACAGTTTTGATATGTTGCACATTTATATGAGCATCGATGAGGTAACACTCATCTATTAGATGTGATAAAATATAGACATACCGATGTCTTTTTTATTTTTCTTTTAATTTTTCGTTTTGGGAAACAAGGATGTCTTTTTTGTGTGAGTGGTAATTTGATATATATATATATTTATTTTTTTTTTGCTTTCTCGATATTTTGTCTTTCATATGGAATGAACTTATCACTGGTGGAAGATGGTGAAGGCGCACAGAGACTGAAAAGGTCTTGTTCCCATAAAAGATTAACACTAAAAAAGAAAAAAAGAGAAAAAAAAATTTAACCTAGTCGGCCTTTTCTTATGGATAAGTAGTATATATTTTTTTGGAAAAACAAAAAATGTATTTTTTTGATAAAATTGGTGAATAGTGTATTTTTTTGAATTAAGAAAATTGCAAACTAATTAATAGTGTTTTTTTTAAAAAAAATTAATGATCCAATAAACGTCAGAGAGACAAAATTTAGACTTCAACAAATAATTTTTTATGAAATACGAATGTTTTTTAAAGTTGCATTTGGATTGGATCATTTGAAATCCAAAATTGTAAATTTATTTTTATTAGTAAATAAGTTAAACATATAATACTCAAATTCATCATTTACTTATTTAAATTATAATTATATTAATCACAACGGATTTCAAATGTATCTAATTGTAGAGCCCAATTTCGTACACGTAAAACCCATGCATTTATTTAAATTAGTAAATCATTTAATTTATTTTAAAGGAGTTTAGTCATGCATAATTCATTTAAATGCATTATTTTAAAGTATCTACGTTTATGTGATGCACGTTAAAATGTCTTTCGAGTTCCATGTTTCAGGCGATCATTCGAGGCGGGATTGAGGAAAAGACCCGGGGACGATTTTTGGCAATTTAAAGATGGTATCTTATTTTAGTTGAGTTTGACGGCATTTTCAATTAATTTATTGAATTTTAGCATTTCAAGTCTAAATCATGTATTTATCAATTTTAAGAGTTTAAAACTTTTAAAATCTAACATGGTGTGTGTTATATTTTAATTAAGAATTTTATTTAAAAGTTAATTGTGAGTTAGTGCTTTAATTAGTAGACAATTATTTTAGTAAACTAAAATTCAGTCTCCTAATTACACTAAAACACACGCCTCACACACACATTACACGCTTTTACACACACCTGTAACGCCTAAACACACACACACACACTCTATCATTCAGTTTTTATTATTTTGAGAGAAGAAAACCTAGGGATTCTCCTTCTCTACAGCAGCCGCCCCATCCCCTTCACGATCCCAGCAAGTTTCATGAGTTTTTATCGCAAGTTTTAGCGCCACGATCGTCCCGGATCAACCTCGCTTTCATCCCCGCTTCGATATCGCCGGTTCGGTAACGTTTAATATCAAAAAGGCACGTATATTCTGTTCTTGATGTGTCGATCAAGTCATATATTGTATTGCGTTGTTTTTATGCGTAAAAGTTATGTATGATGTTAGTAGTTTGAGCGGATCATAGATCGGATCAATTTCGAAGGAAAAGTTTTAGATCTAAAACTCGTTTTTGCTGTCTTTTCAAATACTGCGATTTTTCTGTTCATATTTTGAGAAAACTTTCAACTAGAAAAATGTAGAACTTTTCGATGCCTTCGATTTGACATAAAACTCGAGATCTTTGGACGAAAAATGAGTGAGTTATGATGTTTTTCGTGAGACTGCTCAAACTGTAATTTTCAGAAAATGTGTTATTGATGTGTTCCTTGAAGTTTTACGTTGCAGGCTTCGTTGGGGCTCGACGGGTGATCGCCGCTGCACATAGGTACTTCGGTTATGATGTTGGAATGGTCATCGATGTTTTGTTTCGTGTCGATAGGCACTAAGATGGTTCTAGAGTCGTAGGAACAATCATTGATGTCCAATTCGTTGTTGTGTCGTTGGTTGTGAATTGTTACCCTCGGGGTGATGTTTATGCACTTGGGTTTGGTATAATACCTTAGTGTTCTAAGAAGTGCCTCGTGGTGACGTTCATAGTCCGAGGAATCGAGTCTAGAAGACTAAGCAAAAACATGTTCAGAATCTCGTAAGTTTCGACCGACAGTAGCCACACGGACCTTGCCACGGACCCTGACACGGGGTCCAGTGCATTTGTTTTCTCGTGAGTGTCAAATTTGCGCAGATACACGGACCTTTACCCGGACCCTGGCACGGGGTCCGTGCCTTCACTTTCTCACAAGTGTCAAAGTTGCGAGTGGACACGGACCCTTACACGGAGGCAGGCACGGGGTCCGTGCCCCTTTTTCTTTCCGAGTACATCCTTCACCGTAGGTAGACGGACCTGTACACGGACCCGGGTTAGGGGTCCGTGTACACACTGTTTGGGAAAAATATTATTTTTGGTTTCAAGGTTTGATGCCATGGTTTAGAGCAAGGATTAGTAAGGTCATGTCATGGGAAGTTATAGAAGGTCCTAAGATATGATCGAGCTTGAGAGTAAGTATAATTTTTCTACGTCTAATGCTATGCAAGTTAAGTATGAAATTCATGTTAGTATGTCGCAGCGACGGCCCCAGTCGAAGTCCAACGAATCCCTCAACGCCAAGTAAGTATGAATGACGTGCAAAAGAAAATGTTTTAAGTTTCGAGGTATGCTAATTGTCTTGTGACCAAAGAAAGTTAGGATTGGAAAGCGTTAAATCATGAACGGGGACCAATCCGCCCGTTAAATTATGAACGGGTTAGATCGTGGTTGTGAAGCGTTAAATTATGAACGTGGATCAACTGGCCTGTTAAATTATGAACATGGATCTTATGTATGCGGCAGTGGATACGTCCCTGTCAGCCCAGTACTGTGGTGTGTCTGATCAGGCGTTTATCATGTTAAGGGTCACTTGCTTTGAAACATCCTCTACGTAAAATTATGCAGCCAAGTATGTGAAGTATGATAGCATGTTTAAGAAAAGTTTATGATCATGGCACGTCGTAGTATGTATGTTCAAGTTCAAGTTTATTCCAAGTTGAAGTTTATGCAAGTTCAATTTAAAGTTATGTATGTCCTATATTAAAGATGCATGCGATTTTATTATGTAGTACTCGTTATTTCCAGTTTATACGTGTTGAGTCTTTAGACTCACTAGACTTGATCGATGCAGGTGAGTACGATGACAGGAGACAGGAGGTGGCGACCAAGGGGCAGGCTTGGGCTGAGCGGCAGGCTAAACCCGAGGACCGCAAGTTTATGTTTTTAAGCACAGTTTTAAATACTCTGAATTTTTATGATTTGAATGTGAGATGTTTTGAGACAGCGTTCTTTTAGCAACTTTTTAATTGGTGATGGATTATTTTAAAAATATTTTTATGAATGTTGGGTGACGACCGTATGGATGTTTTTATTTAATAAAATTTTTAATTTTTCCGCAAATTTCAAGTAGTAAAAGTACGGTACGTTACAGTTGGTATCAGAGCCAGGTTCTTGTAAAGGGTTACGCCTACTGCCAGTCGCAAGAAGCTCACAAGGTCACACCTCAAGTCTGTAAGTTTTAAAGTTTCAAGATTTATGTTTTGTAGTATGCATTGAGTTACGATTTCAGCATGCCCATGTTTTAAGTTCAGTACGTGCATCATATGTTATGTATATCACGATCATACATGTTGGGTTTACGTGTTGGGTAATTATTGGAACAGTATGCCTCCTAGACGTGAAATTAACCGGGAAGATAGGGAGGAGGACAGAGAGCCTCGAGTCGAGGAGAGGGCCAATCCTCCACCACCTCCACCACCCGACATGCAGGCCCAGATGATGGCTGGAATGACTCAGTTCTTTGCCCAGTTTATGGGTAACCAGACAGTGGCTGATGCAGGGGCGAGACCCAGAGCTGAGGCTGTCTACGAGAGGTTCAGCAGGATGCACCCAGATAAATTCTCAGGGACGACGGACCCATTGATAGCAGAGGGATGGGTTAAATCCATCGAGGTAATTTTCGATTTTATGGAGTTGCAGGATGCTGATCGAGTGAGGTGCGCTATCTTTCTACTTCATGGGAGTGCAAGAGTTTGGTGGGAGAGCGCATCAGTGATAGTTAACCTACAGACTCTCACGTGGAATGGGTTCAAAGAGGTGTTTTACTCCAAGTACTTCACTGAGGAAGTGCGTACGAAACTGATTGGGGAGTTCATGACGCTACGACAGGGAGATAGCAGCGTAGCTGATTATGTGCAGAAGTTTGAGAAGGGTTGCCAATTTATGCCCTTAATCGCCAATGATGTTCAGGCCAAGGTGAGACACTTTCTCCTTGGAATGCGGCCGATCTTGCGCCGTGATGTGAAGGTGGTAGGGCCTATGACCTATGAGGTCGCCGTAGCGAGGGCATTGGAAGCGGAGCAGGATATGAAAGAGATTGAGAAGGATCGACTGGGCAAGAGGCCCTTTCAGGCACCGCAGCAACACCAGCAGTATCAGCAGCGACCACCATTTAAGAAGCCCTACCAGGGGCAGCCTGGAAAGAAACCATACCAAGGACCACCTAAGGGCAAGGGTCCTATCCAACAGCAGGGGGCGCCGCAGAAGCCCGGTAATTTCCCTGTTTGTCAGAAGTGTAACCGCCAGCATCCAGGACCATGCTTGTATGGGTCAGGCAAGTGCTTTAAGTGTGGTGCTACCGACCACATGCTAAAGGAGTGCCCGCAGTGGAAGCAGCCAACTCAAGGCCGGGTATTCGCCATGCACGCTCAGGAAGCGGATCCGGACACTACTTTACTGACCGGTAAACTTTCCTACCTAAGCTCAGTATTACTTTGCCTTGCAGGTGAATTTTATTTGGGGATTTTTAGGATGCTAGTATTGTTTGAGTATATTTGGGTTACTATCTTGTTAGCATTATTTTTGAATGGCATAGGACATCGAATTTTATTATGCGTAAGGTTAATGTTAGTATTTTGGATATAAGTTGTGTTGTGCTAACGCATCTCAGGGAACATTTTCATAAAGAGATTAGCTACAACTGCACTGATAGATTCAGGAGCCACTCACTCCTTTATATCAGAGACCTTCGCTAATCACCTGGACATCAAGTCCATCGGCCTAGACTTGAACTTCTCAGTGACAGTCCCATCAGGGGAAGAGTTGTTAGCTACCAGTGTGATCAGGGATATCGATCTAGAACTGCAGGGCCACCTAGTGTATGCAGATTTGATCGTATTGCCGATGCCAGAGTTCGATATCATTTTGGGCATGGACTGGCTGACTAAGAACCGAGTTCTAATCGATTTTCAGAAGAGGTCGGTATTGGTCAGACCGCTCGGTATGGAGCAGTTTTTATTCGAGCCAGCTAGATGGAGGAGTTTCCCTCGTATGATTTCGTGCATGCAGGCGAGGAAATTAATTTCAAAGGGATGTCAGGCTTTCTTGGCCAGTGTTATAGCAGCGCCTGACGTGCCCACTCCTTCTATTTCAGAAGTGCCAGTAGCCAGAGAATTTCCAGACGTCTTCCCAGACGACGTCACAGGCCTTCCACCAGATAGAGAGGTGGAGTTTGCCATCGATCTCATGCCTGGTACAGTGCCGATCTCTAAGGCACCGTACAGATTAGCTCCAGCAGAGATGTTAGAACTTAAACAGCAGATTCAGGAGCTCTTAGACAAGGAGTTTATCCGCCCGAGTTTCTCACCATGGGGCGCACCAGTACTCTTTGTGAAAAAGAAAGATGGGAGCATGAGACTGTGCATCGATTACCGTGAGCTGAACAAGGTAACGATCAAGAATAAGTATCCGTTGCCACGAATCGAAGATTTGTTCGACCAGTTGCAGGGAGCTACCGTGTTCTCCAAAATCGATCTTCGATCAGGGTATCACCAACTGAGAGTAAAGGATGCAGATGTGCATAAGACAGCTTTCAGGACCAGATACGGGCATTACGAGTTCTTAGTGATGCCGTTTGGATTGACCAATGCTCCAGCTATTTTCATGGATCTCATGAACCGAGTATTTCAACCGTTCCTCGATCAGTTCGTCATAGTGTTCATTGACGATATTCTCATATACTCGAAGAGCCATGAGGAGCACGACCAGCACTTGAGGACAGTTTTGCAGACTTTGCAGAGCCGTAAGTTGTATGCAAAATTCAGTAAGTGCGAGTTTTGGTTGCAGAAAGTCGCGTTTTTGGGGCATATAGTGTCTAGTAGAGGGATTGAAGTGGATCCAGCCAAAGTGGCAGCTGTCAAGGAATGGGTAGAGCCAAAGAATGCATCCGAGATCCGCAGCTTTTTGGGCTTAGCAGGCTACTACCGTAAGTTTATTCAGGGGTTTTCGTCTATAGCAGTGCCACTCACTTCACTAACCAAGAAGAATGCTAAATTTACGTGGAGTGATGAATGTCAGAAGAGCTTCGACACCTTGAAGCAAGCTCTCATTTCCGCACCGGTGTTAGCCATGCCATCAGGGCAAGGAGATTATGTGTTATACACCGATGCATCTAAGCTCGGTTTAGGAGCAGTGTTGATGCAACAGGGTCGAGTTATAGCTTATGCTTCCAGACAGTTAAAGGTGCATGAGAAGAACTACCCGACTCACGATTTGGAATTAGCAGCCGTTGTCTTTGCATTGAAGATTTGGAGACATTACTTATACGGCGAGAAGTGTCATATTTTCACCGATCACAAAAGTCTCAAATATTTCTTCACGCAGAAGGAGCTGAATATGAGACAGAGACGATGGTTAGAACTTGTGAAGGACTATGATTGCGAGATTAGCTACCACCCGGGAAAAGCTAACGTCGTGGCAGACGCTTTGAGCAGAAAGGTGGCAGTCATAGCACAATTGTCAGTTCAGAGACCGCTTCAGTCTGAGATTCAGAGGTTTGGTCTAGAGATTTATCGTAAGGGCAGAGCTCCTAGATTGTCTAATCTGACAGTCAAATCTGATTTACTAGACCGCATTCGAGCAGGACAGTCTTCAGATGAGCAACTACAGAAATGGAGACTGAAGGATGAAGCTAAGGGCAGTGTTTTGTACACAGTGTCAGATGGTATCGTGAGATACAGAGACAGAATGTGGGTGCCTAGTGTTGATTCGATCAGACAGGATATTCTGACAGAGGCACACGCATCTCCGTATTCTATTCACCCAGGAGGTACCAAGATGTACAAAGACCTGCAGATTTTGTATTGGTGGCCAGGGATGAAGAGAGACATCCGCAGATTTGTATCTGAGTGCCTCACTTGTCAGCAGGTGAAGGCAGAGCATCAGAGGCCAGCAGGTATGCTTAAGCCACTCCCTATCCCAGAGTGGAAATGGGAGAACATCACTATGGATTTCGTCGTTGGGTTACCTAAGTCAGTCAAAGGGTCTAATTCTATTTGGGTTATAGTGGATCGACTCACTAAGTCAGCGCATTTTCTGCCAGTGAAGACGACTTTCTCCATGACGCAGTATGCGGAGCTTTATATCCGGGAGATAGTCCGTTTGCATGGTTTCCCAGTCTCTATTGTGTCCGACAGGGATCCGAGGTTTACATCGTCCTTCTGGAAGAGCTTGCATGCAGCTATGGGGACGAAGTTACTGTTCAGTACAGCTTTTCACCCGCAGACAGATGGTCAGTCTGAGCGAGTGATTCAGATTTTGGAAGACTTGCTAAGAGCTTGCATGATTGATTTTCAGGGAACTTGGGAGTCTAAGCTACCTCTAGTAGAGTTCACATACAACAACAGTTTCCAAGCATCAATTGGTATGGCTCCCTATGAAGCGTTGTATGGTCGGAAGTGCAGATCGCCAGTTCATTGGGATGAAGTTGGTGAGAGAACAGATCTAGGCCCAGAGATAGTTCAGCAGACTGCAGAAGTGGTGGTCAAGATTCGTGACAGAATGAAGACCGCCCAAAGCCGTCAGAAGAGCTATGCCGATAAGAGAAGAAGAGATCTCGAGTTTGCCGTTGGGGATCACGTTTTCGTCAAGATAGCACCCATGAAGGGTGTTATGAGATTTGGGAAAAGAGGCAAGTTGAGTCCAAGGTTTATTGGACCGTTCGAGATTTTGGACAGAGTTGGGACACTAGCCTATCGTGTTGCCCTTCCGCCGAATCTGGCCGGGGTGCACAATGTGTTCCATGTCTCGATGCTGAGGAAATACCTAGCTAATCCTTCGCATGTTCTGAGTTATGAGCCTTTGCAGCTTGCTCCAGATTTGTCTTATGAGGAAAGACCGACTCAAATCCTCGACAGACAGGAGCGCAGACTCCGGAACAAAGTGACTAAGCTAGTCAAAGTTCGGTGGTTTAACCAATCAGTGGAAGAGGCCACTTGGGAGTCAGAGGCAGATATGAGACTTCGCTACCCGGAATTGTTCGGTAAGACTTAATTTCGAGGACGAAATTTTTATAAGTGGGGGAGGAACTGTAGAGCCCAATTTCGTACACGTAAAACCCATGCATTTATTTAAATTAGTAAAGCATTTAATTTATTTTAAAGGAGTTTAGTCATGCATAATTCATTTAAATGCATTATTTTAAAGTATCTACGTTTATGTGATGCACGTTAAAATGTCTTTCGAGTTCATGTTTCAGGCGATCATTCGAGGCGGGATTGAGGAAAAGACCCGGGGACGATTTTTGGCAATTTAAAGATGGTATCTTATTTTAGTTGAGTTTGAGGGCATTTTCAATTAATTTATTGAATTTTAGCATTTCAAGTCTAAATCATGTATTTATCAATTTTAAGAGTTTAAAACTTTTAAAATCTAGCATGGTGTGTGTTATATTTTAATTAAAGAATTTTATTTAAAAGTTAATTGTGAGTTAGTGTTTTAATTAGTAGACAATTATTTTAGTAAACTAAAATTCAGTCTCCTAATTACACTAAAACACACGCCTCACACACACATTACACGCTTTTACACACACCTGTAACGCCTAAACACACACACACTCTATCATTCAGTTTTTATTATTTTGAGAGAAGAAAACCTAGGGATTCTCCTTCCCTACAGCAGCCGCCCCATCCCCTTCACGATCCCAGCAAGTTTCGTGAGTTTTTATCGCAAGTTTTAGCGCCACGATCGTCCCGGATCAACCTCGCTTTCATCCCCGCTTCGATATCGCCGGTTCGGTAACGTTTAATATCAAAAAGGCACGTATATTCTGTTCTTGCTGTGTCGATCAAGTCATATATTGTATTGCGTTGTTTTTATGCGTAAAATTTATGTATGATGTTAGTAGTTTGAGCGGATCATAGATCGGATCAATTTCGAAGGAAAAGTTTTAGATCTAAAACTCGTTTTTGCTGTCTTTTCAAATACTGCGATTTTTCTGTTCATATTTTGAGAAAACTTTCAACTAGAAAAATGTAGAACTTTTCGATGCCTTCGATTTGACATAAAACTCGAGATTTTTGGACGAAAAATGAGTGAGTTATGATGTTTTTCGTGAGACTGCTCAAACTGTAATTTTCAGAAAATGTGTTATTGATGTGTTCCTTGAAGTTTTACGTTGCAGGCTTCGTTGGGGCTCGACGGGTGATCGCCGCTGCACATAGGTACTTCGGTTATGATGTTGGAATGGTCATCGATGTTTTGTTTCGTGTCGATAGGCACTAAGATGGTTCTAGAGTCGTAGGAACAATCATTGATGTCCAATTCGTTGTTGTGTCGTTGGTTGTGAATTGTTACCCTCGGGGTGATGTTTATGCACTTGGGTTTGGTATAATACCTTAGTGTTCTAAGAAGTGCCTCGTGGTGACGTTCATAGTCCGAGGAATCGAGTCTAGAAGACTAAGCAAAAACATGTTCAGAATCTCGTAAGTTTCGACCGACAGTAGCCACACGGACCTTGCCACGGACCCTGACACGGGGTCCGTGCATTTGTTTTCTCGTGAGTGTCAAATTTGCGCAGATACACGGACCTTTACCCGGACCCTGACACGGGGTCCGTGCCTTCACTTTCTCACAAGTGTCAAAGTTGCGAGTGGACACGGACCCTTACACGGAGGCAGGCACGGGGTCCGTGCCCCTTTTTCTTTCCGAGTACATCCTTCACCGTAGGTAGACGGACCTGTACACGGACCCGGGTTAGGGGTCCGTGTACACACTGTTTGGGAAAAATATTATTTTTGGTTTCAAGGTTTGATGCCATGGTTTAGAGCAAGGATTAGTAAGGTCATGTCATGGGAAGTTATAGAAGGTCCTAAGATATGATCGAGCTTGAGAGTAAGTATAATTTTTCTACGTCTAAGCTATGCAAGTTAAGTATGAAATTCATGTTAGTATGTCGCAGCGACGGCCCCAGTCGAAGTCCAACGAATCCCTCAACGCCAAGTAAGTATGAATGACGTGCAAAAGAAAATGTTTTAAGTTTCGAGGTATGCTAATTGTCTTGTGACCAAAGAAAGTTAGGATTGGAAAGCGTTAAATCATGAACGGGGACCAATCCGCCCGTTAAATTATGAACGGGTTAGATCGTGGTTGTGAAGCGTTAAATTATGAACGTGGATCAACTGGCCTGTTAAATTATGAACAGGGATCTTATGTATGCGGCAGTGGATACGTCCCTGTCAGCCCAGTACTGTGGTGTGTCTGATCAGGCGTTTATCATGTTAAGGGTCACTTGCTTTGAAACATCCTCTACGTAAAATTATGCAGCCAAGTATGTGAAGTATGATAGCATGTTTAAGAAAAGTTTATGATCATGGCACGTCGTAGTATGTATGTTCAAGTTCAAGTTTATTCCAAGTTGAAGTTTATGCAAGTTCAATTTAAAGTTATGTATGTCCTATATTAAAGATGCATGCGATTTTATTATGTAGTACTCGTTATTTCCAGTTTATACGTGTTGAGTCTTTAGACTCACTAGACTTGATCGATGCAGGTGAGTACGATGAACAGGAGACAGGAGGTGGCGACCAAGGGGCAGGCTTGGGCTGAGCGGCAGGCTAAACCCGAGGACCGCAAGTTTATGTTTTTAAGCACAGTTTTAAATACTTTGAATTTTTATGATTTGAATGTGAGATGTTTTGAGACAGCGTTCTTTTAGCAACTTTTTAATTGGTGATGGATTATTTTAAAAATATTTTTATGAATGTTGGGTGACGACCGTATGGATGTTTTTATTTAATAAAATTTTTAATTTTTCCGCAAATTTCAAGTAGTAAAAGTACGGTACGTGACACTAATATTCTAATGATATGAAATCCATTATGATTACTGATTAGTATAATTGTAATACAAATAAGTTGTAGGCAGATTTATTTGAATTTCTTTTGTGTAAGTTATCTAAAGAATGAATATACATTTTATCCATAGATTTCATATTCTTCTATCAAAACACAATCTTATGATGATGACGATCAACTTAATCGCGACAAAACAATCGAACTAGGAGTTCACCTAGAGAGCTTTGTATATTGTAGGATCGAGTGCTTACCGTTTTACCTAAAGCTATAGCTAGTAGTAATGGTGCAACTCAAATTTTTTAAACTGCACAGCAGCTCAAGCACCACGGTTTGATCGCTCTACCAAGCAGGGACAATTATTGCACCCAATAATCTCCCTCCCAATAATTGCACTCCTTGCAATCAATGTGAATCGAACCCGTGACCTTGGCTCTGATAGCCAATTGTAGGACCGAGTACTTACCGCTTTACCAAAAGCTATAGCTAGTAGTAATGGTGCAACTCAAATCTTTTAGACTGCACAGCAGCTCAAGCACCATGGTTCGATCGCTCTACCAAGCAGAAACAATTATTGCACCCAACATTTGTCCTCTCGAACCAAAGGTCTTAGATGAATCGAAAGATTTAAATGGATTTCAAATCTACATCTCAAATTCATTGTATTGTCGAAATATATTGTTTGCTTCAATTTTAAATAACCTATCCAACCTAATCTCTAGAAATCTATCCATCTCAAATCATTTGAAATCTTCCTTGAAATCCAAATCATTCAATCCAAAAGTTCATATAATTTTCTACATTTTTGTTTGAATGTCAATTATTAAGTTTTTTTAAAAAAATAAATCATTATTTGATAAAATATATAGAAGTTACAATAGTATCCAACTTGCGGCCTTAAAACTTTTTAGAGGCAAAAGATGATGTCCTAATCGAGTAGAGATATAATGATGTACCGATTTGTAATAATAGATGAATAAAACTGTATATATGTATGTATCTATCTACCTATATATAAATTTTTGGCAAAAACTTGTGTGAGACGGTCTCACGGATCTTATTTGTGAGACGGATCTCTTATTTGGGTCATCCATATAAAAGTATCACCTTTTATGCTAAAGGTATTACATTTTATTGTGAATATGGGTAGGGTTGACCCGTCTCACAGATTATGATCCGTGAGACGGTCTCACGTGAGACTCACTCTAAATTTTTTGCATAGCTAATGGGAAACAATTAAATTGTGATTGGATCGATGAAAATTATTTGAATTTAATTTTTAAATTTTTTAAAACAAAATCCATAAATCAAGTACATTTCAGAGTAGGTGTATGTCTCTTATGATACGATCTCACGAAAATAAGAATCAACTTTTGACATAAAAAGTAATTTGTTCATTAATTACTCAAATAAGATATTGGTCTTACGAAATTAACTCGTGAAACCGTCACATAAGTTTTTTATCTTTAAGAATACGAGAAATTGACCTTCAGTCCTCAGCCGTCGAATTTTTTGTGTTCAATCCCTGTGTATTTTTTTAGTACCACATTTCCACATGAAATGTACCACATTTCACATTAAATATACCACATTTTGCAGTCGTAACAAAGACGTGATCGACCACATGAATGCTCGTGATAAGTGCTGAACTAAAGGAGTCACAACTTATGCTAGCTGTGGGGCTGTGGTTGCCGAAGTCTACATGTGGCCCAAATCCACTGATTCACTCCACTTCCTCCTAAACGTGACATGTGGATTAAATATTATAATTTTTCGATGACATATAAAATATGATAATTTTAAATTACATAACATCAATAAAATTATCCAAAAAATGATAAAACAAGGTTTAAGTATTTTTTGTCACGATCGAGTCCAAGTCCACGCAAATGCGACTGTACAATGAATGACTGTCACAATTACGAATCGCAATTACTTCGTAATTGTCTTTGTTTTTCGAAAATAATTAACCAAAAGTTTTGTCAATATATGGACTTCAATAAGAAGCTATTGGAACTCTCTCCTCCTGTTTTATTTAAGACAAAAACTTGTGTGAGACGGTTTCACGGATCGTATTTTGTGAGAAAGAAATCTTATTTGGTAATTCATGAAAAATTATTTCTTTTTATGCTAAGAGTATTACTTTTTATTGTAAATATCGGTAGAGTTAACCCGTCTCACAGATAAAGATTCGTGAGACCGTCTCACAAGAGACCTACTCTTTAATTAAACATCTTCAACGCATATTCCAGCCTTTATATTCATCACCAATTCTTAGAATTTCCATTAAAGTGTTTAATGAAAAACTATTAAATTTATTAATTTACTTTTTTTAAAAATCAATTTATTTTTAAATTTTGTAAATTTATCGTATATTTACATATAATTATCTAAAGTATTAAAAAAATACATGCCTAGAAAATGTAGTATTTTATTTGATTTAAGACAAAAATTTGTGTGAGACGGTCTCACGGGTCGTATTTGTTAGATGAATATCTTATTTGGGCCATCCATGAAAAAATATTATTTTTTATGTCAAGAGTATTACTTTTTAATGTGAATATGAGTAGGATTAATCCGTCTCACAGATCAAGATCCGTGAGACGGTCTCATGTGAGATTTAATATTGACACATATGAATGAGAAAATATATTTAGTTTTTAAGATTTTTTAAAAAAATAATATTAAACCAAAAATGAAGGGAGTTGAAGTCATCACACAGAGTGTGTCCTGTGTCTTAAATTCAAGTCACGACCGTTCCATTCAGCTACGGCCTCCTCTCCTCCCCCATCAAATGAGGCGAAAAAAGCTCGCAACTTTCATCCTCCGCCGTCTCGCTGCCATGCGTACTAGCTTCTGCTACTGCTAACTCATTATACCACTTGCGCCGCTCTCCCATTTCGGGGCTACTTTGAAGCACCGAGAATCTTTTCAAGTAAAGTAGGTGAAAAATGGTGTTCAAGGGGAGATTTTTTTCTTCGAAAAAATCCGACACTTGGAGCCCAGATGGATCCTCCAACAGTCCTCGATCATTGGGGTCCAACTCCAATTCCCCGATCCGATCAGATAAGAAAAATCCCAAATCTTTATCACCATCTGTTTCTAAAGATAGCTCACCTTCTGCAGCTGCTGGCGCCTCCTCCCGTTCTAACACTCCGACATCAGGTAGCAAAAGCCTTCTCAAGAGAAAAGACTCTAAAGATAGAGATACGCTGAATTTAAGCAAGCCCACGACCGAGATACCGAAGAATTCATCTCTTGCTCCTTCCAATTTGAAGAAATCTAGCGAGGCCGTGGCCTCTGCGGCAGGACCCACCTCGGCATCTTTTTCGCCGATATTGGCTTCGTCCTTGGGGTTGAACAAGATAAAAACTCGATCGGGACCGCTGCCGCAGGAGAGCTTTTTTAGTTTCGGGAGTAGGGATAAGGGGGTTCATTTGGGTTCTAGTAACTTGTCGAGGCCTTTGGGTAGCCGTGGTGTCCTTGATGGCGCTGATGTTGGAAAGAAGAAGAAGGAGAAACCATTCTTGGAAAATGTGGAGAACGGCAGCAATTCAGATGGTATGTCGACAGAGAGTGGGCCGTCGAGGGATCATAGCCCTCACGTTTCCACTTCTCAGGCTAGATCCCGGCTCCAAAATGGCGAGTCTTCGTCGGGAGCTACGGGTATACATCTTTATTTTCATCTTATAAGGTCTACAGACTTCTTTAGTTTATATGTGCTTCTTTGACATTTTGAAGTTATGCATATATATTGGAATTAATGGAGCATTTGCTACACGAGGTTGAGAATTTTAACATGGTATCAGAACAAGACCCACAGTTATGTGTTGTTGGACTGTCATATGAGCCACCCGATAATGTATTATAAATTTCACGCTCTAGTTGTTCATTTTTGGGCGTCATATGATATGTTAAATGTCATGTATCGACTGAATTAAAGTTGTATGTTTAGACTTGGACTCTCCCTTTGAGCTATCTTTTGGGGTTGATTTATGTCCAAGTCTTAATTTTAACACTATATCAGAGCAAACGACCAATGTTATGTTGGATTGTTCTACGAGCCACTCGATAATGTTTTGTAAACTTCACGCTCGCGCATACTTGGGCATGAAAAGGTGTGTTAAATGTCTCATATCGGCTGAATTAAGTTCTTCAGAGTTGTATATATGGATTTGGACAATCCTCCCTCGAGCTAGCGTTTGAGTTTAAGTTTTATCCAAGTCTCAATCTCAACAATACCATTACCATTGGGCTTTGTTTGGAATCTGATGTAGAAGGTACTTCTGGCTTTTCTGTCAGTGGAACTCCTTAAGCATTATGATGGCTGTATGTTTATTTTACATGGTTGCGAAAGTAATTCCCGTAAATTCTAAAACTAACTAGCACAAGGCTGGTCAAAAGAATCTCAAATGGCGCTAAAACATACTAGATATTTAGAAGTAGTAATATGCCTTCATACTCATATTTTAGAATCATATATCCTATATAGGTGGAGTATAAGGACATGTGTATCAGATTGAATAGGCTTGTATGGATCCGGGCTTCGGTTGTCAAAGTTTTAAGGGCATGTGGGGTCATTACGAGGGGCGTAGACTGGTGAATTTTTAATTGTGGGTTTATTTTAAATGTGATAAAGTGCGGTTTGGTTCAATTATTGATAAAAGTTTGAATCAAACCTATTATATTTGTTTGTTAAGTAAAAATTCAATTCAAATCAAACCAAACCAAACCATGGATTGTTGATAACCAAATAAACCTAGATTTTTTATTTTGTTTGGTGTGGATAATCGTTTTTTTCTTGGATTAATATTTTGATTAATGTTGAATATTATCTAATATAATATTTACTCATAAACAAATGTCAATATAAAGACAAAACTCAAAGCATTAACGATATAAAATGTGACTTTTATGTGACATTAGAAGTTTAATATAAACAATATAAATCTTCAAAATGCAAGGTTTTAAAATTCACTATACGCTAGTCATGCGTTAGACAAGGAAATTTTTGAAATTTTAGTTATTAGACGAATCATTTTAGTTAAGAAGCCCATTTGTAAGTCAATGAACTAGGCTTATTCGTAAATCAAAGGGTTTGTCCAATTAAATGAGACATAATTGCTTATATATTAGTATTTTACCTTCTAACCCTAGATGAACCATTTGAACACCCACACTCGAAGTTCCCCTAAATTGCTCACAGAAGAATTAGAAGAAAGCAAAACGAGATGAGCATTCATCAGATACAGAAGTGAATTAAAATAAAAAATCATGTAGGCACTGATTCAATTTTCTTGTTTGCTCTGATGAAGACGAAGATTAGAGCAGTATGCGTCAGGGCAAGTGCAAAACAAAAATGTTCTTGTTGGACATTCCAAAGTCATGTAAGGTCCCGAAATTAAAATCCCAAACAAAAATCCCACAAAAAATATAAAATCAGCAGCGCCTAGACCTGCTTAGAGGTGGCTAGACCCGCCCATATGTGGCTAGGCCCACCCAGGGGCGCCTAGGTTGGCCTACTAGCCCCTAGGCGGCACAATTTAGAGCATTGTCAAAATCTTTGGGGTTGCTTTTTCCAATAAACGCTGGTTTATCTCCAAAAGAAAAACTGCACTATCGTCTGTCGGGAAGCTAGACCATTAGCCTAGAGTGAATTTCCTTGGAGAGATGAACCCTCCCTTCTTTTTTAGTAGCTCTGAGCTAGACCTAGGCTGCAGGAGAGCACTTCTACTCAATACTCAGAGCGGCCAAACCAACAATCTGCACACTTGGCCACATTGTTCATCTTGACAAGGAGGGGGAAAAGAGTGAAATAAATTAAATAGGATAGGATATGATAGGATAACAGGAAAGGGGAAAGGTGTGAAATAAATTAAATTGTTCATCTTGCAACTGCTATTTTTTTAATGATAACCAGACATGCAATGCTATCATTTTATTACTTTTTATATTTAATCGAACACATTCATCACTCTAAAAATACTTGTAACAAAAAATATTAGGTTGTTTTTCAATTGATGTATTTCAAATCTATGGATTTCAAATGTATTTTTATTGTTAAGAGAATTAATACCATAAATTCAAATCCATCTCCTACATGTTTATATAATAATATTAATTAGGATACATTTCAGGTTCACCCAATAACGGTGGTATTAAAAAGTCATTCTAATTATTGACATGTAAATAAGTAAGTTGTGAATTTAAGATTTGATATATTGTTTCATCGTAAATAATACAACTATAATCGAAATCAACGGATTTCAAATCCATCTCCCAAACACGCCTTTATAGTATTTGTTTTGTTTAAGTACCTAATTAATAGGGAAAATTTTAAAAAACTATATATTATAATTATATTAATATTTAGTTTGATTTTGTTTGCTTTATATTGTTTTTCATATGAACCTTGGACTGATTAAAAACCGAAACAAACTTGACTGACATCCAATCAAAACCACGCAATGTGGGTTGGTTTGGTTTTTCGATTTGGATGGATTTGGTTTGAATAAATCACATTTGCTTATTTACCTCTTCCTTAGCACCTTGCTGAGCAGTCGATTGGATTTTTTTTACTTTCTTTCTCACTCAACGTTATCTTTCATTATGGGCTAGAAAAATTGGTGGCAAATAGGATGGAAAAAATGATGCGGGACTTTTTGTGGGATGGTGGCGACGGGGAGAATCATTGCCATGTGGTAGGATGGAAGCAGGTTTGCAAACCAAAGGATAAAGGTGGCTTGGGATTGGGAAATGTCAGTCTCAGGAACAAGGCTCTTCTTGGTAAATGGTGGTGGAGTGGTTCAATGGAACGGGAGTCGTCGTGGAAAAAAGTTATTAAGAGCATATATGGAATTCAGGATGACGGGTGGGATTTGGGGTTGGCGGAGAAAGTGACATTCAGAAGTCCTTGGAAGTGTATATCTCGGTCTTACCAGGATTTTCATCAACTAGTCAGGGGGTGCCAAGACAAGGTAATATTGTTTGTTTCTGGGAAGATGTTTGGGAGGGGGAGTCTTCGTTTTAATCCATTTTCCGTCTTTATTTCGTATTTCATCTACCACCAATAAACCCATCAGTCATTTCGTGGAAGTCGTCAATTGTGGGGGTAGTTTTTCTGTTATTTGGGATGTCAGATTCAGAAGAGATCTTAATGACGGAGAGTTACTTGAGTTACAGATTTATTAAGAGTTCTAGAGAGTGTTAGATTGCAGCCGGGTCTTGAGGATTTTAGAGTGTGGTTGGGGGATGATTCAGGATTGTTCACTGTTAGATCTTTTTATGAATCCTTCTTCGATTCTTCTAATTTCCCTTCATTCAGTTATTTTAATAACATTTGGAAAATTAATGTCCCTCAAAAGATCAGGATCTTCTCATGGATCGTGGCCTTGGGTAAGTTGCCTACATCCGAATCGGTGCAGAGAAGGTGGAATGAATGTGTTTTGAGACCGCAGTGGTGCTGCTTATGCCGAAATCATGATGAAAATCAAGATCATTTACTTCTTTTTTTTTTGATGAGAAACTAAATATTATTAATAAGAGAAGTTTTACAATTAATGCGGATGAGTAGTCCGCAATACGATTAAGAACACTACATAATAGACACTAATCCAGTACGATCATGCCCATACATACTTCCAATCCCTAATTAAATCAGAAATAGATAAATGCTGAAATTCTTTAAGAGCTACTGTCCAGCCGGCGACTCTGAATCTAATCTTTTCCCAGACTGCCTCTGTGTCATCGGTGCTGTCTTGAAAAATTCTTTTGTTTCTCTCCAACCAAATGGACCATAGCGTGCAGTGTATGACCAATGGTAGGAATCTCGCCAATCTTCTGTTTGAATTATTTCCCAGCTCCATGCTGATTATTTCTGCCGCTTTCCTTGGAGCCACCCACTGAAATCCCAGCTCTATCAAGACTTTTGTCCAAATATCTCTAGCAAAAGAACAATGCACGAGCAAGTGATCTTGATCTTCTTCTTGTCTTTGACATAAGGCACACCACTGAGGGCACAACGTACATAGGGGCCACCTTCTTTGAATGGAATCACATGTGGGGAGTCTCCCCAAAGCAACAATCCACGCGAAAACCCGGACTTTATGAGGGATCGGTACTTTCCAGATTCTTGAAAAGTATTGAAAGTAAGGAAATGAAGAAATAGGAAAGAAAGAGTTGTAAAAAGAGCGAACTGAGAACACGCCCGTGTGATCACCCACCCAAACTCTAAAATCCCCCACACCCCTCTCGAGTCTAACCGAATCTAGAACCCCTAAAAGGTTAGTGTACTCACCCACTTCGACCTCATTCAACTCTCTCCTAAACCGAATGTCCCAATGAAAGCTCTGATTTGGTCCCTCCGAATGCGACACAAAAAAGGTGTTAACAGGTTTATTTTGACTAGTGCAAATCCTATACAGTGAAGGAAAACTCTCTGAAAATGACTCTCCCCCCTCCCAAACATCTTCCCAGAATCGAACGATATTACCTTCTCTTAAAACCCCCCCTACCAAAGGAAGAAAAGTCGGGTAAGATCGAGAGATAAATTTCCACGGGCTTCTGAAAGTTGTGTTTCTTGCCAACCCCACATCCCACCCATTCTCTTGAGTACCATAGATGCTTGTAATCACTTTCTTCCATAATGCATCCCCTTCCACCGATCCTCGCCACCACCATTTCCCCAACAAAGCTCGATTTCTTAACCCTATATTTCCCACACCCAATCCACCCCTGTCCTTAGGCATAGTAACCTGTTTCCAGCCGACAATATGGCAATGCTGATCCCCATCTGCACCATCCCACAAAAAATCCCTCATCAACTTTTCCATCACCTTTTCGACCCTTCTTGGGACTTTAAATAAGGACATGTAATATGAAGGCAACGCACTCAACACTGACTGTATCAAAACCAATCTTCCACCTCTCGAAAGGAAGGCTTTTTTCCATGAAGCCAACTTCCTTGCCATTTTCGACAATACCGGTTCCCAAAATTCCATCTTCGAAGGATCACCACCCAATGGAACCCCTAGGTACCTTATCGGCAAAGTGTCTCTATTACATCCAATCTCATGTGCCAAGGCAACAACCTCATCATCCGGATAGTTAATTCCCATAACCGTGCTTTTTTCCAAATTAATTTTCAACCCTGAATGAAGGCCGAATTGATTTAGTATATCCACTAATGCGAGTACATGCATCTTCGACTGGACCATAAATAATGTGTCATCCGCAAATTGAATATGTGAAATCTCCACTTTCCTTCTCCCAACTTCTAGTCCTTTTACCTCGTTCAAGCCCTTGGCCTTGTCAACCATTCTTCCCAAGACGTCGACCACTAAATTAAACAAGAAGGGGGATAGTGGATCCCCCTGACGAAGCCCTCGCTCTCCCTTGAATTTTCCCCTCGGCCTTCCATTAATAAACACCGAGAAAGACACACTCGAAATACATCCCATAATCCATCTCCTCCATTTTTCCCCAAACCCTTTCCTGTTCAAAACATATTCCAGAAATCTCCAATCCACATTGTCATACGCTTTTTCCAAGTCAACTTTGAGAATCCATCCTTTCTTATGCTTCCTACGATAGTCCTCCACCACCTCGTTTGCAATTATACAGCAATCCAGAATCTGCCTCCCCTTGATAAACGCACACTGTGTGTCCTTGACGGTTTTTTCCAAGACTTTCTTCAATCTGTTAGTCAACACTTTCGACACAATCTTGTACAAGCTAGTGGTTAGACTAATTGGCCTGTAATCCTTTACCCTTATGGAGTCCTGTTTCTTAGGAATTAGGCAAATATATGTTTCGTTTGTGATCCCATTCACCACCCCTCCTTCATGAAATTCCTCAAACACTCTTATCAAGTCTGCCTTAACTGTTTCCCAATTATGTTGGAAGAAAGCTAATGTGAACCCATCGGGGCCCGGCGCTTTCTCACCGTCACAGTCAAACACCGCTCTCCTAATCTCTTCCTCCGTAAAAACAGCTTCCAACTCCTCGGCCTCCATTGTCTCTATGGGACACCATTCCACTCCTTCGATCTCCCCTACCCCATCCCCCTCCGATCTTCTGTAAAGATTCTTATAAAAGCCAAGTATATGTTCCTCAATCTGTCTCTCCCCAGTGATCATAGTTCCATCCTCCAGCATTAATTTTTCTATCGTGGACCTGTTCCTTCTATTAGTCAAAAGGGAGTGGAAAAATTTCGAATTTTGATCCCCTTCCTTCAACCATTTAATTTTCGATTTCTGTTGATCCATGCGAAATTTCATAAGGGATACCATCTGTAGTTGACATCTCAATATTTTCCTTTCCTCGTGCAAGACCGCCGACCACTCTCCCTCGGACTCTAACTCATCCATCTGCTTTATCCTTGAAGTCAACTCGCTCAACCTAATACCCACATCTCCAAAAACTTCTCGATTCCATTTTGATGCCTCAGTTTTAATTCCTTTCAATTTTAGCATGAATTTATACCCCTCCCACCCCTGGAATCCCACATTATTCCACCACATCTTGACCAAGTCTCTAAAAGAGTGGTGCGACAGCCAAGCATTCTCAAATCTAAACGGAGTAGGACCCCACAACACCTTCGTAGTGTCAAGTACCACCGGGCAATGATCCGATGTAATTCGCGGTAGCACTGTCTGCCTGGCGTTCTGAAACATTTCCCTCCATCCCTCGGAGAAAAGATATCTGTCTAATCGACAGCAAATCGGTTGTTCCCTCAAATTTGACCATGTATACTTTGCATTCAATAGCGGCGGATCGTGAAGGCCCAACTCCTGTATCAAACTGTCGAAACACATCATGCTCGCATTAATGGAATTGCTGTTCAGTTTCTCTCCCGCATTTCGGACCACATTGAAATCTCCTCCCAAACACCAATTTTCCCCACAAATTGAACTCAATCCCGCTAGTTCATCCCATAACATTTCTCTGTCTCTTGGTCTTACTGGTCCATAAATTGCCGAAAACCACCACTTTTGCTCTTCCCTCCCGCTGATCTCAATCGAGACCGAATGGTTTCCTATCAAGTTGTTGCTCACCGCCACCACCCTCGGATCCCACATAACGAGTATCCCTCCCGAACTCCCAACCGACGGCAAATAAATCCACTCAAGAAATCTTGCTTTCCACAAGCTGGCCACGAATTTTTTATCAATCAGCTCTTGCTTAGTTTCCAAGATTGCGACTAAATCTGGATTTTCCTTGCGAATGACTGCTCGAACAAGTTCTCTCCTCTTGGCTGCCCCTCCTCCTCTTATATTCCAAGTGCATATTTTCATAACAAAGATACGGTCCCCTTCGATGTTGTTCCTCGCTCATAATTAATCCCCCACTTCAACCTGCTTAATTCTCTTCTTAAAAGTCCTGTTGGCTTCTTTACCTCTTGCCAACAATTCCCCTCTGTATTTTTTCCTCCATTTTGTTCTCTAGTACCAGAAGCTGTATCCTCAGCAACCCGTGATGAAATATCTCTCTCGTTACCCGACGATTCAATGCATTTTCCTTCCCTCCCCCCCCCTAAATAACCACTAGACAACCCCAACACTGTGAAAGAAGTAGTTAGTAGACAATGAAGCGAAAAAGAATGGTTCAAAGAAGGAAATTGATTACCGGTTAGTACCTTTCCGACATTAGGTACCTCGTTAACGCGTGTGATTGTCTCTTTGATTGTCGTAGTGTCCTTCGAAGGTGAGAAAAGTCCCTGCATTAGCGTTTCCTCGTCCATGATTTTAATTGATCCATCCGATTTGAATGAGAAATGACTATCGGAATCTGAAATGTAACAGTCCTTCTGCTGCATGTCGTCACTGGATTCATCATTTTCAGCTTCTAACGTATCATCTAAATCATGGTTCTCTAACTCTCGGCCATCAGCATCTCCCAGGAAATCTTCAACAACTTTTTCCTCGGCCAGTAGCTCTTTGGTAGCTTTGGATCTTCTGCTGTAAACTTTCTTGTAATTCTGCATCAATAAGCACTTTCCTGAGTTGCCGCCCAAAGTTGTATTCATTTCGGCCTCATCATTGCTCATGGAATGAATCGGTGACTGTCTGAATTTTTTAACCTCTGTTGGGGCTACTCTTCCCAATATCTTTGTTACTTTTCCTTCCAAAATCGAGCCGGATTTCTCGTTGGTCGTAGTGTTTCTGTGATTGATTCTTCCCAAAGGACTCCTCTCGGTGCATTGGTTAGGTACTCGTGAGTTTTCGTACCCATTTTGTAATTGATAATTCTGATTCATAGTATTTCCCGCAGCTTCATATGATAGCTTTGCTTCATTCATCTTCCTGTTTTGAAAGTTTGTATTGCCCCAGCCCGCCATCATTTTCTTGCCGTTCACCAGAACTTGAGCATAAGTCCGCCGCTCGTACTGTTCGTAAGCATGTGAGTCGAAGGAATCAACACGAATTCTGATATCTAAGCTCCCTTCTCCCAACTGTATCTTCATGTTGTTGGTTATGAATCCTCCCGCAGTGCCCTTCACCTTTATCTTGGCTGATTCCAAATCATGAAATTGCAACGTATCCTTGCTGATCTCCAACAGACCCCCACATCGATCTCCAATAATTGCGAAGGTTTCCCTGGACCATAAATGCCATGGTATCCCATAAATACTCAGCCAACTATTGCAGCACCTGTCAACCGAGTCAGTAGTGTTAATGTCGGGCCTCCATTTCTCGAAGTTCAAGGACACACCTCCGTCGAAGAATCCTCTTTTTAGCTTCAAGAAGTAAGAATACTCATCCGCACTTGATGGCCACCACACTGCTTTATCTCCTTGGAAAGGAAGTAATTCTGGTACATTGCTTGCAGGTTTTCCAAGGACCTTTCTAATCAATTCCCAAGTAATGTTTGCTCTATTCCTTGTAACAATGAGTGCCTCGTGCCACAGCATCTTTTTTTCCTTGTCAAAATCTTCCTTATCTGTTAGTGATTCCTTTGTACCATCCCTTCGTCTTGTGTTATCGTCCTTCTCCATTGTAAATCTTCGGAAGATATTGCGTTCTTGCTGTCTACTCGGTTGACGATCCCTACTGGTATCACTCCCTGATAACAATCTGTCCAGAGCCTCTGAAATGTTCTTCCATCCCACTGATTTGTATCCGCTCGGCACTATTGTAATTTGCTTTCTTCCCCTCGAGTCGAACTTGTTAACTTCAACAAAGCTTCCGCGTCTGTTAATGATTCGCTGCGCTGTGAATATCGCATTCGTTCCCCTATATCGCTGGAAATCCACTCTCGAGTAGGTGTTGTTAATGAACTCTTTTAGTTTCGAGCTTAGCCATCTGGCCTCGCTACGTTCAAAATCCATCATGTAGTTAGACTTCCTAGTGCTTTCGGCCCACCAAACTGATTTACCCCCATTTCCCAGCCTCAATGTAAACACTTTATGTTCCAACTTAATGACCTTCTCCTTTGCTGCCGACCCATATGCCAGGTTCCGTCTATTTGGTGCATACATTCTTTTGGACCAATCGGATTTTTACCGTCAGTTCGTAAGAGAAGCTTGAAAAAACGTGAAAAAGCGTGAAAAACCTTGAAAGCTTGAAAACGACTTGAAAATGAAGGTCGCCGCCGGCCGGCAGCCGGCGCCGGTGGTTCCGATATAAGCCGATCAACAATGCTCAGTAGTTGGGCGAGATAATTGAGCAACAGTAGAGCTTGGATGCTCGACTACTGAAGGGGGGAGAGAACATTTCAAAAATTTCTCTTTCTAACATGTGCAAAATAAAAGAAGATCATTTACTTCTCCATTGCTCCTTTGCGAGAGGTCTTTGGTTCAAGGTGCTAAAAGAACTGGGAATTCAATGGGCTATTCCAAGGCGAGCTAAAGACTTATTTCATGTCAATTCAGGATGTCCGTTCGCGAACAAATTCAGAAATTTCTGGTCTATGACATGTATTGGTCCATTTGGTTGGAAAGGAATAGCAGTATTTTTCTGGATGCGTCGGAGTCTATCGATCAAGTTTGGGAGAAAATAAAATTCAGGGTCGCAGCTGGACGATTAACATGGAGCATTTCAATCATTTAAGTGTTTCGGATTTGGTTAGGGATTGGAAATTTTTGTGGTCTTGAATTTTTTTATGTTGCTCTCTTTGAGGTGGTCCTTATGTTAGTAGTCTTGTAACTATGTTGCGGAATACTCATCCGCACATAATATGTAATCTTTAATTAATCTAATAAAAGTAGTTTCTTATCAAAAAAAAAGATAAGAATATGGTAAATTTCATGCCATTGAAATACTCATATTACTTAGAACCTTGTGTTATGTGGTGCAGCACTCATGCCTTTCACTTGGTTAGTTCAGGGCAATTTGATTCATCATGGGGTAATTCTGCAGGTGTCATGAGCTCAGATGCATGCACTCCAGAGATTAAGGTGCTGTAATTTTTTTTATGCTAAGCATGAAAGTTGAAACTTCCTTGGCCAATAAATTCAAATTTGCTTTATTTTTGTATTTGCATACTTTTTATAGGCATCATATGATTGTGACAATCCAAAAGAGTCCGAATCTCCCCGGTTTCAAGCTATACTCCGTGTTACAAGTGCACCCAGGAAAAGGTTTCCTGGAGATATTAAAAGCTTCTCTCACGAGTTAAATTCGAAAGGTGTACGACCTTATCCATTTTGGAAGCCTCGAAGGTTAAATAACTTGGAGGTATTCATACTTATAAACTCAACTAAAGCAAGGATATTTTGCTATTATACTTTTGATATTCATGATTTCTAACACTGCAACAGGAGGTTTTATCAATGATACGCACAAAGTTTGACAAGGCAAAGGAAGAAGTGGATTCTGATCTCCATATTTTTGCAGCAGATCTGGTTGGAGTTTTAGATAAAAATGCTGATAGTCATCCAGAATGGCAAGAAATTATAGAGGACTTGCTAGTTCTTGCTAGGAGTTGTGCAATGACTTCTCCTGGAGAATTTTGGCTTCAATGCGAAGGCATAGTGCAAGAGTTGGATGATAGGCGGCAAGAGCTTCCTATGGGCATGTTAAAGCAGCTGCACACTCGAATGCTTTTTATACTCACTAGATGCACTAGGTTGTTGCAGTTTCATAAGGAAAGTAGGCTAGCTGAGGACGGGAATTTTTTTCAGCTCCGTCAATCATTTCAACCTGCAGATAAACAGGTTCCTCCTGTCATTGGTAGCGATGGAAAGGTGCCCAGTGATCCAAAAGTAATGAAGGTTCCCTCCACCAGGAAATTTTATAGTCAAGAGCAATCAGAGTGGAAGAGAGAACTTGCCGCACAAGGAAAATTTCAATCTTCACATGCTGAAACCACAGAAAACATGGATTCTTCAGCTAGCAGAAATAAAATGGCATCTTGGAAGAAATTTCCATTTCCTACTGGAAAAAGCCCCAAAGAAGCTGATTCGCTTAAGGAGCAGAATGATAGTATGATGGATGCATCAAGAATAATAGAAAATGGAAAAAGAGCTTGTGATGCAGAACTTGCTACAGCTAAGATGTCCGAGGTTCCTCCTGTTAAAGATTCCGATGTTAACTCAAAGATGCCCATGCCCTCCAAGCACCAGCATAAGTTTTCCTGGGGCTATTGGGGAGATCCGCCAACCGAATCTGATGAAAGTTCAATCATTTGCCGCATTTGTGAGGAGGAGGTTCCTACTTTGCATGTGGAAGACCATTCTAGAATATGTGCAATTGCTGATCGATGTGATCAAAAGGGTGTTAGAGCCAATGAGCGTCTTCTCAGAATTGCTGAAACTCTTGAGAAGCTTATGGAATCATTTTCGGCAAAGGACACACAACAAGCTGCTGGGAGCCCGGAGTTGGAGCTTATTTCTCCAAAGTCCAGTGATTGGTCCCGTAGAGGCTCTGAAGACATGCTAGATTCTTTTGCTGAAGCTGAGAATACCATTGATGTAGATGATATTAAAGCTTTACCATCCATGACATGTAGAGCACGTTTTGGTCCTAAGTCAGACCAAGGAATGGCAACATCATCAGCAGGCAGCATGACACCTAAGTCCCCGCTGATGACACCTAGGACAAGCCCAAGCCCAATTGATCTGCTTTTGTCAGGGAAAGGTGCCTTCTCCGAGCATGGTGATCTTCCTCAGGTGGACCTTAGTCTGGCTGAATTGTTTTTCGTTATTGTCCTCGTCGTTGCTATTCCATTCTTCACATTTTTCATGACTTCATTGAATATGCTTTCCAATTTGAGGTTAAAATCTTAAATTTATAACTATGCTGTTTTAGCACATTTGCATCCTTCTTAAAATTCACTATTTTGTGATTTTGGTTTGATTTACAAGAAAAGAATTATATTCTGCAAGTTTTTTTTAATAAGAAACAATATTTTATTAAATACTTAATAGTTTTTAATTACAATAAACGGACTAATAATCCACTCACTACAAAATGCTAGACAAGACCCTAGCCATATCAATAATACACAAGAGCCCAATCTCACAATACATCTTAGATTAAGAGATTCTGAAAGTCTACATGAGATCCAATCCAAATCAATGTTTTATCTTGAGATTTTCTCAGCACTCTTCCCTCGTATCTTCGTCGTTGTCAAATTCTTCTATTTCTCTCTATCCACACAGACCGACATACGTCATAAACCACCACTTTCCAAAAAATTATGCCTCTCTGGCCAAGAAACTTTCCAAGATCTGTGTCAAATAAATCTTGCGTTGGTTTCGGCATCACCCAAACCAATCTCAATTCTTCTAAAGCTCTTGCCCACAACTCAGTCGTGAATGTACAATGAATCAATATATGATTCTGCTTCTGCTTGTCATTTCGACACCACACGCACCAATCTGGGCACAGAGTACACGTGTGTCATCTCTTTTGCATCATCACCCAGGTTGGCAACTTACCCAGAATCGTCGTCCACGAAAAGAGTTGAATTTTTGTTAGAACTAGAGCTTTCCAAATAACATTGTAAAATGGAAAAGCGGGAAAGCTGCTGCTCGAAAAGAAAGACTCAAAGAAAGATTTGACTGAAAAGAAACCTGACGGATCCCCACCCTGCACTCAGACATCATCTACCCTTTCAATCAACCTGATCCTATCTAAATCTCCTAATAACGCACTCAACTCACACAACTCCTCATCTCTCAAAACCCTCCGAAATTGCAAGTCTCGTGATGGGAAAGAGTACAAATTATTAAATAAAGAAAAATGAGATATAGACAAATTATGAACTGAAGAAAGCTGAAATAAAGATAGATAAAAATCCCGAAAGGAAGAATCCCCCCACCACCTATTTTGCCAAAACTCGACCTTGGTACCTCCTCTAATCACTATCCTCACTGATGGATGAAAAGTTGGGTATGATCTAGAAATAAACTTTCATGGGCATTTGAATGTAATGTTTCTTGCTAAATCCGCATCACATACATTATCTTGTAACTCGTATCTACTAACTGTAATCTTCTTCCACAACGTTCCGTCTTCTGCGTAAAACCTCCACCACCATTTCCCCGACATGGCCCCTATTCCTCAAACAAATATTCCCAATATCCAACCCCCCTCTATTTTTGGGGTTGGACACCTGCTTCCAGGCAACCAAATGACTACGTGATCCACCATCAGCTCCATCCCAAATTAAATCCCTAATAATCTTCTCCATCGCCTCCGCTAGCGGAAACTATGTTTTGTGAACAGTGAACAGTGTATTTGGTAGAAAATGGCCTCGGGATTTTATTGAGTTTGATCATTTTTTATAGTAATATTATCTCAGGCTATAGTTGAACATTTAAAGGATATCGCCAACTGATACATCAAAGTTCTGCTTTATTTCTACTTATATAGTTATAAACTCTGGTACTGAAGTAAACTCCAATGACCTGGGCATCTAGCTTGGGCCAGCATCCTTAAATATGCGAGACATATATTTCTGTTTTTGTTGATATAAGTGAAAAACCAATCAAAATGGTGAACAGTTGTAATGTATGAGGAATTGCATAGAACATTTTTTTTTTGTCAGCTTTATGTAGAAACACTTTGAAAACCATGATTTTACCTGCTAACGAAATGCAGGGTTTCTTGACACCCTTCTTATTTTTTTCCTTTTCTTCTTTCTTTCTTTTTTTCACGATATGAAAGCTTTACCACGTGAAATCTCAGTGTGTTATTGGTTACCATAGCTACTCTCTCTCTCATAATCTAAATATATATAAACCCCGAATAATGAGAACTCCTTATCTCAAGATTGCTTGGATGAGATATCAATTATGAAGATATTAATTGATTTTTTATGCCATTCCCAATGTTAAACTAATTATAGAATTCTGCTGAGTGTGTTATTTTTTATACGTTAAATTGAGTTCCCTGTTCTTTCTCCTTCTTTTTCCCATTTTGGGAAACACATATGCAGATAAATGAACTTGCTGATATAGCTCGTTGTGTGGCACACACCCCCCTTGATGATGATCGTTCTTTGCAATATTTGCTGTCTTGTCTTGAAGACTTGAAAGTTGTCATAGACCGAAGAAAATTTGACTCCCTCACGGTGGATACATTTGGAGCACGCATAGAGAAATTAATCAGGTGAATATTGACATTTTCGTTTGCCTATGATGGAGCATTAGTGTTGACCCTTCATTCAATTATGCAGGGAAAAATATTTACAGCTATGTGAGCTAGTTGATGATGATAAGGTTGATCTAACAAGCACAGTGATTGATGAAGATGCTCCTTTAGAAGATGATGTTGTGCGTAGCTTGCGAAGTAGTCCGGTGCATTCTAACAGAGACCGGACTTCTATAGATGACTTTGAGATTATAAAGCCAATTAGTCGTGGGGCATTTGGTCGAGTTTTCTTGGCCAAAAAGAGAACAACAGGAGATCTTTTTGCGATAAAGGTAAATGAAGTATAATAAGCAAGAGTAGGAAAATACATGACAAAATGTACCGTATAAAACTCAATGGATAGCTAGACATTGAGAATTTGCGATATGCAGGTTCTTAAAAAAGCAGATATGATACGAAAGAATGCAGTTGAGAGTATTTTGGCAGAGCGGGATATTCTAATATCTGTTCGCAATCCTTTTGTGGTGCGACTATGTATCTTGCAATCCTTTTACTTTGTTTTCTTTTAATGGCAAGTACATTCATTTGTTTGTCTCATGTGTTAGGTCCGATTCTTCTATTCATTCACTTGTCGTGAAAATTTGTATCTTGTAATGGAGTACTTGAATGGAGGAGATCTTTATTCATTGTTGAGAAATCTTGGCTGCTTGGATGAAGATGTTACTCGCATATATATTGCTGAAGTTGTAAGTATTTGTTGATTTCATTTTTATGTTGTCATTTTTTTATAGAAAACAATATTATATCAGATAATTAAAAGCTGTTAGTTACAAGAAGCGGCCAAGTAGTACGCTCTGTAAAAATGGAAAAACAAAAGCTCTAATCATATCAACATCAAACATAACTTCAATCCCTCAATAGATCTGAATTGAGAAATTCTTAAACTCTATATGCTTTTCAATTCAGCTAGATGTCTAAATCTTAATTTATCTCAACACTCTTCGACCGACTTTTCGAGATTGTCAAAAATCCTATTCCGCTTAAGCCAAAATGACCGGCAAATACAATGAACTTCCATTGTCCAAAAAATTATATCCCTCTTATCATATTCACGCCCAAGATTTGCAGCAAATAACTCGTCCGAAGATCTTGGAACTACCCATAAACAAACCCATCTCTTCCAAAGCTCTGAACCAAAGACCGCTTGTGAAAGGACAATGAATAATTATGTGGACTGAGCCTCCACCACTTTCCGATATAGTACAACACCAATTCGAACAAAGAGCACAATTAGGCCACTTTTTTGCATCATCTCACAAGTTGGCAGCTTTAATTTTATGAGGAAAAAGAAATGGCGGAGAAGGTGATAATATTTTATTCCATTCTGCATCTGAATACAACCCTACATGATTTCTATGTATAAAACACAAATAAAGATAACAACCTAACCTATCTAAAGATTTAAATTACAAACTAATGGATAAAAGTTTAAATATGAAAAGAGCTTATCCGGGTTTATCTTATCGGATCTTCAACACTCCTCCTCAAGTTGGGTTGTCTATGTTGATCATGCTCAACTTGGATACCAAGTTTTCAAATGTCGGTCGGAATAGGGCCTTATTTAGGATGTCTGCAACTTGTTTGTTGCTTGGGATGTAACATAATTTCAAAGTCCATTTCTCGAGTTTTTCACTTATGAAATGACAATCGACTTCAACATGTTTAGTTCGATCATGGTAGACTGGGTTCTTGGCAATACTTATCGTAGCTTGATTGTCACACTTTGGTTCCACTACCTAATATCCCTTTAATTTCAGTTCTGTCAACAACCATTGTATCCATATACCTTCGCAAGTTCCATTGGCCAAGGACCGAAACTCGGCTTCTGCACTGCTTCTTGCTATAAATTTCTTTGGGCGGTCTTGTGGAAGCATAGTCCCTTTCCAGGGTATCCTTTGAGGTATTTCAATACCCGAAAAACAATATTCATATGTTCTTCAGTTGGATTGTTCATAAACTGGCTTACAACACTTGCAACAAATCCAATGTCAGGTCTTGTGTGGGATAGATATCTCAGTTTGCCCACTAACCTATGATATCTTCCTTTGTCGACTGTTAGACTTTCTTCATTCTTTCCAAGTATATTTGGATCCATAGGAGTATCAACAAGCTTGCATCCTAACATCTCCGTCTCTTTCAAGAGGTCCAGGACATTTTCTTTGAGAAATAAAAATTCCATGATTTGACCTGAACACTTCCATTCCCAAGTTCAACTGCCTTAGGTCCTTCATCTCGAATTCTTTTGAGAGTACTTGCTTGATCTAAGTGATATCTTCTTCATGGTTCCCAGTGATTATAATGTCGTCAACATATGCAATGATAACCGAAATCCTGTCTTGATTGGAATGCTTGAGAAACCATTGTGTGAACTGATTGGCACTGCAATACTTTGGTGAACTTGTGGAACTAAGCTATGGCGATTTTTTTAAGCCATAAAGTGATTTGATTAACCGGCATACTTTATTGGCAGTAGTTTTGGATTCGAATCCATGTGGAATACACATGTAGAATGCTACTAATCTTGCTTTATATCGTTCAATGCTCCTATCAGCCTTATGTTTGATTGTGAAATCCATTTGCAACCAACAGTTCGTTTTCCAGGTGGAAGTTCTGTGATCTGTCAGTTGTTCTTTACAAGAGCATGTATTTCATCTAAGGCTGCTGCTCTCCATTGTGGATATGAAAGAGCTTCGGTTATGTTTGATGGGACCTGTACTTGGTCTAAATTCACAACAAATGCTCGATATGCAGGAGATAATAAATCAAGCAAGACAAAATTACTTATAGGCTGTTGGGTGCATGATCTAATCCCCTTTCTCAATGCAATTGGTTCATCATCAATTATCAAATGAGTCAGAGCTTGGCATACCTTGGTTGTTTTCCAGAGGACCTGGCATTAAGAGAGTGCTCTTGGTTTGCTGATTGTGTGCTTGATCTTGAGAAGGCTTATTGCGTCAATAAACATGATCAAAAAGTAGAATTTGGGAGTTATCTGGTGGGATTTTGTGTATTGTATCAATATCAATATCAAGAGTAGGATTTGTATGAGGTTGGTCACTTGGCATGTGGAGAGGATCCAGATTCTGAGGTTTATTGATCCCTTGCTTCCGCTGAACTGAGGAAGGTGGAAAGAAAAGGTCGGACTCATTGAAGGTGACATCCATGGAATTGTAGAATTTCTTTGTGTTAAGTGAACAACACTTGTACCCCAGAAATGCTGAGGGACATTATGTGTGAACAATAGAGAACGAGCCACCTCGAGGAGATGACGATTTTTTCGTTCTGCGACACCATTTTGTTGAGGTGTGTTAACGCAAGAGCTTTGATACCGAGTGGATAGGTAATCCCCAAGGACTGTATTAAAGAAATCCTGAGCCCGATCAGTGCATAAGATTTGGATATCAGTTGAGAATTGTGTTTGTTTCATAGAGTAGAATGTTTTAAAAATTGTAGACATCTCAGTCTTGTCTTTCATGAGAAACACCAAAGACAGACAAGTATGATCATCAATAAATAATAAGAACCATTGAGTACTCTTGATGTTTTTGACATGAGAAGGTCCCCAAATATCGCTATGTATTAGTGAAAAAGGTTTGGACGGTGTATATGGTTGTGATTTGAACAATGTTTGAGCATGCTTTAACAATTGACAAACATCACAATGAGGTAAACGGTTGGGATTTGAGGGAGGCGCGGAATTCCACTTTCAGAAGCCCTTGGAAGTTTATTTCTCGGTCTCATTCGTCTTGTCAACACTTGATTGGCACGGTGCTCAAGGGAGGGAACTTATTGAGATTTTGGGAAGATAGTTGGTTGGGTGAGTTGTCTTTCAAAGAGCGGTTTCCACGTCTTTTTCTTCTATCAGTTTCTTCTAATAAACCTATCGATCGATTTTATTCGGTTACTAATACTCAGGGGTCTTCATCTTTCCAGTGGGATTTGAGGTTTAGAAGAGGGTTGAATGATGTTGAGTTGGGTGAGTTCACTTCCCTTGTAGGTCTCTTAGAGTCAGCTTCTTTGAGTGTGGGTTCTGTCGATGTCAGGGTTTGGTTAGGGGATTCATCGGGCGTCTTTTCTGTCAGTTCTCTGTACTATTCTTTCTTTAACAGTCCTAATACTTTGTCATTCCCTTATTTCACTAACATATGGAAAGTACCGATCCCACAAAAGGTAAAGGTTTTCTCTTGGATAGTGGCCCTCGGCAGATTGCAAACTTGTGACAGGATACAGAAGAGACAACCAAGTAATTCTATAAGTCCACAATGGTGCTGCTTATGCAAGCAAAGTGAGGAGGATCAAGAACATCTGCTGCTACACTGTTCTTTCACGAGGGGAATCTGGAGTAAGGTTATGCAGCACCTGGGATTCGAGTGGGTTTTCCCGGCACTTTCTAGAGATTTGTTCGTAATGGAAAACGGTTTACTCAACGGAAGGGGAAAAAGGACTTTCTGGTACATCATCGTACATTGCACATTTTGGACAACATGGATAGAGCGCAATAACAGAATTTTCAACGACAAAGGAGACTCGATCGACGAACTATGGGAGAAATTAAGATTCAGGGTTGCCAAATGGACAACTACTGTGTCGGTGTTTCGACATTTATTGTTATCTGATTTAGTTAGGGATTGGTGTTTTATGTACGTATGAGTTTGTTATAGTTAGTCAATCGGTGGTTGGACTGTGGATTGCTCATCCACGGGAATTGTAATCTCAACTACTATTAATCTAATAAATTCATAGTTTCCTATCAAAAAAAAAAAAAAAGTGTTGTTATTCATTAAAGATGAAAATAATTTGTGCGATACAAAAAATTTGAATGACCTAGGCGATAGTGCCATAACAAAATATCGCTATCCGTAGAGGACCGAAATGCAGAAATATGTTGATCGGAAAGGTTGGAAGATAGAGACTTTGATGGGGGGGTTCATCTTTATAAGTAGAGGCCTGCACAACAATCATCATTGTTAATCGTCCTCCCTGATGCCAGGTCCTGAAAAACACATGAATCAGTTGAAAATATTGTAGAACAATGCAAGTCCTTATTCAAGGCACTGACGGACAACAGATTACAATGAAGTGCGGGAACGAAGAACACATTATGTATGCATAAATCTTGGGATAACCAAATTGAACCCGAACCAAGCACTTTCGTACAAGAACCGTCTGTTACCCGAACTGATTAGGGAACCCTTAAGGGGGCTGTATGATGTAAACATTTGCAATTGGTTGAGAAATACTCAGTTGCAAAGAGTTCAGCTGTATCATTGCTACAAGAATAGGATTCACGCGCAGCGTCCCAAATCTCCGAGGCAGTAGGATATAGAAGAAAATTATCCCCAATCTCAAGGAGCATTGAGTTAATCAACCACGACATGACCTGGTTGTTTTCGGCCTTCCACGTCTTGAATCTTGGATCGGTGGATTCAGGGTGTGTTGCGGAATCCGTTGGCCAGTCCTCCTTCCCTTGACCGCAGATGTACATTAACACAGACTGCGACCAAGGCAGAAAGTTCTTGCCATTAAGTTTATGGCAGGTGATTGAGAGAGGAAATGCATCACCCAAGGGTTGTCATGTGGGCGTCAAAGGTGCGGAGTCGGAAGCGAAGGCCATTCCGGATTTTGTCATGGATCGACAACAAGCTTTGATACCATGTCATTTTATGAGGAAAAAGAAATGGCGGATAATAATATTTTATTTCACTCTGCTTCTGAATACAACCCTACGTATCTATATATAAAGCACAAATAAAGATAACAACCTAACCTATCTAAAGATTTAAATTACAAACTAATGCATAAGAGTTTAGATATTTGTTAGGGACTTAAAGTTTGTAATGACGTAAAACTTGTATTAGCGATAAGATTTTGCTAACATGCGGATCACTCATCCGCTACTCCTGTATTTCAACTATTATAATCAAATAAAATCATGTTTCCAATCAAAAAAAGATATGAAAAGAGCTTATCCTGGTTTATCCGAGTTTATCTTATCGGATCTTCAACAGCAGCTTTCTTTGGAGTGTCTGATGACTTGGTGATTGATTAATGTGTCACGTGCAATGGATGATCAGGTGCTTGCTTTGGAGTACTTGCATTCACTTCGTGTGGTTCATCGTGATCTAAAACCTGATAATTTGTTGATTGCACATGATGGACATATTAAGGTAATATCCTGTCATGGTTTAATTGCTCTTGCTTACATTGATACATTCAGATTTACTTATTTATATTTTTCAACAAGGGGCAACTTTTTAGGCTTTATATTTTCCTGTTTTTACACTTCATTGAAAATATAATTGGTGCAAAGATGACCTCAAAGAAAAAATTGATGTTTCGCAAATGTCGAGCCAAACTCAGTACGATAAAGCTATTTGACATCAACTCCTCTTATTCACCTCCGTCAGGCGATATCTGACTTTTCCAAGAGCTTTATATGAAGTCCGCGCGTACTTGAATCTATTGTTTTCCATGTCCCTCTCCCTATCTTTATCCTTATACTGGAAAGGTAGAAAGCCAGGGCTGCTTCAAGTGAACCATCTGCATTTTTGGTTAAATGAAATTAAGAAATGGGTTGTCTGCGATTAAGAAAGTTTTTTGTCACGCATTTATTTTCGTGTTACTCTTAAATAAGGTTTGAAAAACTTGATCGATCTGATGTATATTACAATCACAAGATTATGTTATACAAGGGACAATATCACTCCAGATGAACTGCCTTACCTGAATCTTAACTTGATCAAAACTTCTTAACGTGATAAATGAAGTGCATGAAACATCATTTTTGCTGCTGTTTACTGTCTTCTCTATCTAGTTAGAGTGTTAGACCGTGTGATATAGTTTGAGTTTTGAAAACACTCGTTGCCTTCATTTTGAACAGTTAACAGATTTTGGGCTATCAAAAGTTGGTCTTATCAACAGCACTGATGATTTATCAGCTCCCGCTGTCAGTGGAACATCTCTAATGGATGAGGATGAACCCCCTTTATCTGCATCCGAGCATCAGCAAGAAAGGCGAAAGAAACGCTCTGCTGTGGGTACACCAGATTACTTGGCACCTGAGATTCTTCTGGGAACTGGGCATGGTCAGTGTGTCCTTTTCCCATTGACTTCATAGCCTGGAATGACTTATTGAATGCTTTCAATTCGTTTTGACTGGAAAAAAAACTCTATTGTCTGTTGACATAATGCCGATCTTGTATTGGAAAGCAAGATTATATTATAATCCTTAAACATCTTTCCAGGAGGTGTTCAGTGTAATCACCGATAATTGAAAACGTATAGCATTTTCCATTCTCTTTCTATTTCTATAAATGCATCCTTTCCTTCAGGCAACTTCGTGTTTATTCAAAATTTTCAACGCTAGAAGAAAAGGTAAGATTGTGATGAATGTGAGCCTTGAGAGGTACTCACTGTAGGAATGAAGCTCAGCAAGATGTTACTTATCAGGGGTAATTTCTTTTACATGTACATGAAAGAGGTGTCAAGTGGCATGTTTGAAATGATTTTTAAGGTTTGTGATGTATACTGTATGTCTAAGTGGTCACTTTATGGGTTACTGTCTACATACATAATAACACCGAGTAACTGGGTAGAGTTATTGAGTAAGGGATGTAGTTTTCTGGACGAGGATGCTTGGTGCACTTTTCATCTGTACCTTGTCAGTTGTCAGAAAGTAAGTGGTTTAATATTGTTTTGATGTTTTCTACATTTCCTCAGGCTTTACTGCAGATTGGTGGTCTGTGGGTGTTATTCTATTTGAGTTGATTGTTGGCATCCCTCCTTTCAATGCTGAGCACCCTCAGGTTACGAAAATGCTATTAATCTCTTGCATATACTTTTTATTTCTAGCATGTGGCTGATGAGCTATTTGTGCACTTAACCTCTTACTTTTTCTTCAAGATCCTTTATGGTTGTGTTCTTACTTTAATCAATATTTTTGTAGCAAATATTTGACAACATTCTCAATCGTAAGATTCCATGGCCTCGGGTGCCTGATGAAATGAGTCTTGAAGCTTACGATTTGATTGATGGGTAAGATAATTCCCATAGTTTGTTATATTTTTATTTAGGAGGTCTTCTTCTATTCCAACCTCCAGATTGCGCTCTCAGATTCGTACTTAACTTCTGGTTGTTTCTTCTGAATGTTTCATATTTCAAAATGTGGGTAATATGAAGTTTTTGGGTATGAACATCAAAGATTCTAGAATTTGCTTATGCTTCTCTCAGATGTGATTTTAAAAGCATACAAGCCTTTTTATTTTCCTTTTATTTTATTGGACATAATTTTCCTATTTTCTTCAAATGAGATTTGGTCCATTGTCAGTGGTTGTTTCCCTCTTCCTTCTTCTGCATCATGTGAAAAAGATGTTAAGTGTTAATGTGATCTTAGGCGTCAGCATAAGCTATAGTTGACTATGATGTGGTTATTAGCGATCCATTGAATGATATAAATGTGGTTTTGAAAAATTATTTATCCCAATGTTTTTTTTCCAGTTAGAAGATTCCTGATTTTCCTCTTCCGAAGTAAGGCACGACCATATACTGCATACAGACTTTATATTGGGACATATAAATGCATAATCAGTGCTTGAGCCATTACTTGTTCAACATGTTGAAACTGTTCTTGTTTCATTTTTATTTGCTATTCACCAAATTGGTGAATTAATAAACTAAAATTAGTAGATCTCCCAAAGAGTTTCTTTTGTTAACCGTCAGGTTATTGACTGAAGACCCTGATCAGAGACTTGGAGCTGGTGGAGCCCCAGAGGTTATTTTACTTCATTGTCTTACCTATGATGTTAATCACCTCTTTTACATGACTGTACCATGGATTTATTTAACAATCTGTCAGCTTTATTTTATTCACAATGATAAAATATTGTTCTAAGTATGTCTCCTTCATGACAAATTTTGTTTTTTGGAGACTTCTAGGAAAAAATTGCTGATGGTTATCATCTGTCACATTTTGTCCCACGAAAAAGCATCATTTATAGTTGATTAAAATATCTATCATTCACGCTTTTATACCAGTCTAAGAACAAGATAAGCCTTGCAGGTGAAACAACATCCATTTTTCAGAGATATTAATTGGGACACACTTGCTAGACAGAAGGTTTGACTCTAAAAACAAATTGAATTTGTCGTTCATGAACAAAAATTGGTGGTGTCTAAGAATCATTCTGCTACTTCTCCCAGGCAGCTTTTGTCCCTTTGGCAGACGGTGCAACAGACACTAGTTACTTTACAAGTCGTTACTCGTGGAATCCATCTGATGAACATGTTTATGCACATAGCGAATTCGAAGATTCCACCGACAATGGAAGCATTAGTGGTAGCAGTAGTTGCCTAAGCAACAGGCATGAAGAACAGGTGCGTTGGTGGAACAGAACTTAAAATTTTATTTTCTACTTCTGAATTTTTTCATATTATATGGTTTCGAATTTGATGGACCATAAACAGGGAGATGAATGTGGGGGTCTTCAAGAATTCGACTCCACCTGTGATATCAATTATTCCTTCAGCAATTTCTCATTCAAGGTATAATGTAATCATTTCGTGCATAACGGTGCTGAGTTTTTTTATATTTGTGAACTGATGGTGTGTAGGGGATGTTGTTTGCATAAAATTTTTATTTGGTTATCTTCCATACATTTGGCTTTGACTTTGTATTAGAGTGTGGAGGTTACACTCGCAAATTCCTTGGTTTACAAAATCCCATATTGTTCCATCAGTTGGTCTTGGGTACATCTCCAGACTCCAGGTCTTTGTTGCCTAATGTCTCGCTAATCTGCATATTTACGCTTATTTAATTCGTAACATATATTTCTCAGACCTTGGGTTAGAGTTGAGGGGCATGTTGAAATATAAAACTATGGAGCCATTTTTTGTTCTCTCGAACTTTTAGAAAACACGACTTCTAACAGGCATAACCCTTTGTCCTCCACCCCTGACAGCAAAAGGGTGCTTCACTTTTTTCCATCATTCAATTTACATGTCATGCCTTATATTATTCAAAACAGAATGAACCTATTTTCTGGTTTTCTTTCCATCATCTCACCATAATTAACAGTGATCTTTTAGCACAGCATCACAAGATTTTCTCTTCATGCTTTTGAATATTATAAATTTGTTGCAAGCTTTCAAAGGTCTTACTGCAAGAAATTCCATTTGTGCTGAAATACTTAACAAGGGATGTTTTCTCTATTTCTTGCTCAAATGTAACGGTTGTAAACTGCATAACCTCATTTTTCATTTTTTGTGGCACAACAGAATCTTTCCCAGCTTGCATCCATAAACTACGATTTGCTTACAAAAGGTTGGAAAGATGATCCTCCTGCGAACTCCAGTGCATAGTTCGGGTATGTGGTGTACCAGTTTGTATTTCCCTGTAAATACGTGTTTTGTATTTTGCTCAAGTTTTGGTTTTTGTGTAAAGTCCTCATGTCTAATTTGTAGTATCATATAATTTAGTGTTCTTGGTACAAAATGATCCCTCTTTGAAAGCCAATTTCGGGTGTATAGCTGGTTTTACTTCAATTTTTTTGGTAGTGTGTGTGCATGCAGTGTGGTGTCAATTGCCCAATTAAAGTACAACCAAATAAATGGAGTTGACCCGAAACAAACCCGATTTAGATGGGTTTTTAATATTAAGAATGTATATTTGTTGGCCCTCGACTCATGATAGCATCAATATTATTATCTGCAGTGGAAACGTTTGTACAATTTATTTAATTACAAACAAGCATATTTAACATGACAATCCATATAACTTAATTAGAATAGAATTCCAGATTAGATAAGATAATAGGCAAAAAATTTCTATAATACTTTTCATTTTTCTAATTCCTCTAATTCAGACTTCAGCACTTCGATATTTGACAGTTACAATAATAGAAAAATAATAGAGGTTAAGTCTTCTGAAGCTTTATGAGATTCAATATGATGTTTCATCTGAGGAAAACAGTAAAGTGGTACAATTCAAATTGTAATAAATGAGAATGCAATAACTGTATTGGATTCTAGGCCGAATATCACGAGGTGGTTTCCACCAACACTCGATGTAACACTTTTCTCCATGTATTCACGTAAGATTCTGTACAATCGATCATTTACAAGTAAGTGGCTGAATAGGCTAAGAATTTGTTTAGAATATATGGTACGCTTCTGATAAGTTTCATGGTATTATATTATAAGACAGATCTCATGGTACATATTGTTTTTCAATAACTTTATTTATGCAGCTTGCATGAGTATACAGATAAATAAAATTTCACAATTGTATAAAACTGTAAAATATTATTAAAATAAATACTATTTTTTACATAAAAATCAATAAAACTCAAAACTATAAGTTGACTTACTAAACACTTATTCTAACATATGGATGAATGAGGGTTGAGAACCATTTGGTTTGCACCCGTGAGTGGGTGAGGTTTTAGTTTAATTCGAACTTGGGAATATGATTAAATGCAAATTAAGTATTAATAAATTTGAGAGAAAAATGGAACAATATCAGATGTCTGATAACATGTGGATGAATGAGGGATGAGAACAATATGAATATTTTTTGTCATGTTCTAAAAACGATTAAATTTTTTAATCAAAATTTATCCATCTTACAAATGAGCAGATTTTTAATTTTTGAAAAATATGTATTTATTTCTTAAAATTTTGATAGAAAAAATAAATATCATTTTTAAAATATACTTTTCTATTTTCTTATTGTAGCAGTTACACTCAGCTACTATATCAAAACACAATTATAATGAAATCAATTTTACGACAAACAATTAATACCCCCATTTGAGTATTATCTCAAATGGTGTGTGTATAAAAATTAATACTCAAATGGGGATATTAATATATATATAATAATTTTTTATAATAGTATTTAAAATTAAAATATATTAATTACATAATATTAATAATTTTAGTTGAGTATTCAAATGTTCATATTTAATGTTAGGATCAAGCCATTATTATTAGGTCAATTGTTATAAAGACACAACTTTATTTTTTTATACTTGTGATAATGCAGATTGCACCTACTTGCGTGTTAATAGGTCGGGCTGTTAGGTCCATAAGTCTGTGGGGGTGTGTATGTATCTGCTGGTATTGTTTAATACCTCTTAGAAATCATTCTAACTTTTTCCCTACCTCGGCCCTATCCTTTGCAGATATAATATTACTCATTAAAACTAGATGTCACTCTTTTAAGATTCACATAGCCAACTAGATCAAGCGTTGTAACGTCAGCAATTTGACAAACGAGAACTTCACAGAATGTCACCTACCCTTATACAACTCTAACTTGTCATGCCCCGAAACCGAGACATGCCATCGGCGTTGTTTAACAATTTAAAATCGTGTAACAACAAGCCACGTAGTACATCAAATAGCCAAAAACCAGTCTATTACATAAATCAATAATTTTCTTTACAATGCGATTAAAACAAATTGCGGAAGTGTAATATACGATAATCTAACTAAAAGATAGAATAACAAGACTGGTCTTGAATCGGATCACCATCCCCAAAAGTATTCTTGTTCTTTGTCTTCGATTTGTTTTTCGCTCTTATCTGGGGTGAGAAAATGTAAGGGTGAGTATTTGGGAAATACTCAGTAAATGGGGGCCGATTGGACATAACAAATATCAAGGTGATAATTATACAAATATATTATCATAATTTCAATGGAATCATAATTTCAATAGTAAGCATGTTGAGTCGAATATAAACAAAGTACAAACGTAGCACTGAAAATCATCTCATTTTCATGGTTTACTGATCAGTCCCCTATATGTTACTCCTATGAGAGGAGAGGCCAAAAGAACGGTTATTATATCACACCGCATCAGGGCCTTAAACAAAACATATCAAATATCAGAATTTTTTTTTTCATTTCTAATTCGAATCATTACGGTGCATTTCAAATATTTCAAACATCCTTTCAAATATTATAACAAATCTCCCACAACAAATTGTTCAAGAATGTTCATAACAAATATGAACGAATATATCATGCCGATCGAATTTCAAAAAACATACATAACGTATTTTTAAGCAAATGTGGACATACTTACAAAGAACACGCATGTCGATATATATATATATATATATATATATATATATATATATATATATATATATATATATATATATCATGTAGTACACTTATGAAATGCAAGTGTACATAAGAGTATAGCAAAAACCCACTTACTTGAAAGATTGTACCAAAATCTTGGAATAACAAGTTGTAGTTTGACACCGACCAATCACTTTGCAAAAATGTTTACGCCTAATTGAACCGTTGGATCGATTTGAATTTTGGATATGTTGCTCAAAGCACGTGTAGGTGTATCCTGAACGGTGGATATCGGATTTGGTCGTGTAAAAATATGAGCAAAACCTTCTGAAATTGTGCAGAATATTTGGTACTCGAAAATTGCAATTTTTGGAGAGAACTTTTGATGTTGTTTTGGTGTGATTTTCATTTATTTTTCACTATTTATAGGCTCATGGAGGGGAGATGAAAAGACTCTCATTCAAGGCCATTACATCCATGTTTATAGCCTTCTTGATGGCCTTAAACACCATTAACATGTTATGGCTCTTCAAATTCCTCTTTGAATTCATGGCTTGAATGTCATGTTGTTATGGCTCTTCAAATTCCTCCTTGAATTCATGGCTTGAATGTGGTTTAAAGGCTTGGCTTGTGTGGTTATTATCAGGTCACAACATAACTCATATATGTTTAACTCAGCGTTCCCTTCCCAAGAAGTAAACTAATATGCTTCTCGTGAGACTTGAACTCGTTACATCGCTCTGATACATATTGTTATGATCAAACACTTACTATTAGGCCGAAAGCTATACATGTTAGTCAATGCACAACTTTATTTCGTTATACTTGGGGAAACACAGAATGCACCTACTTGGGTGTTAATGAGTCGAGATGTTAGGTCTATGAGTCTGAGAGTACGCGTCTATATGTTGGTGTTATATCATATTTCTTAGATATCAGTCTTACTATTTTTCTACCGTCATTATTGACCCCAGCAAAAAAAAAAAATTACTCAATTAAGATATGGTGTCACTCTTTTACAGCTCACATAACCAACCAGAACAAACGACACAGTGTCAGCAGCTTGACACACGAGAACTTCACAAAAGATAACTCATCTGAGTTCTACCATCGCTTATGCACGTTTAACCTAATATTTAATAATTTTAATAACTAATTACATAAAATAATACTTGGTACATCACATAGTTGAAATACTAGCACATATATAAAAACATAGTTTTCTACTAAATTTAGTAAAATCCTGTCAAAAAACATTTGCTAAAAAAAATTATATCATGTAAGTATTCGCATAATATATTAAATATTAGCAAATAAATAAGTAATTAAATATAAAGTCCTCAAATTTTTTTTTTCCAAAAATTCAAATTTGAATATAGTTTCTCTTGAAAATATAAAATATTTTAAATTTTTGATTTTTTTATGTCTTTTATTTAATTTCAGTTATGATTTTAGATTTTATGTTGCCTACATATCCTCTAAAGTATTAAATAAAATATAAAATTTTATATTATACTATTATGTTTTCCAAATTTTATTGGAGAATGTCATTAAAAATTTTGGTATATTTACTATCCGTAAATTATTATTATTATTATTATTATTATTATTATTATTATTATTATTATTATTATTATTATTATTATTATTATTATTATTATTATCATCATGACTTTAATATAAATATTTTTAACATGTTTAAAAAATAATTACAAATTTTAATCAAATTTCATTTATCTAATAATGAACAGAATTTTGACTCTTTGATTTTTATTTTTATTTTTAATATTGATAGTCAAAATAATATATGATTTTTAAATATTTTTTTATTAATAACAATTCCCCTCAACTAAGATATGAATGCAATGGAAAATAAATCGACTGCAAAATACGGTTATCCTCCTTTTGAGTGTTATCTCAAATTATATAAACAATTATGATATAATAATAAATAATTGTTCAAAAAACACATATCTACTAATTTTAATCATGAATTATATAAAATATTTAGTATATCGCTTAAATAAGATACTATTTTTATCAATAAAATAAATTCATATATAAAAAAACCCTATGAATTGCCCAGAAATAAAAAAAAAATTGTATTGAAACACATGTACTTTTATTTAAAAAAATGATACATCTAGCAATAACCTCGATATTTCAAATGTCTCAGCCACACATATTTTCCTATATATTTATCGAAGAATAAGTCTTTTTTAAGACGATCTCACGAATATATTTTTGTGAGATAAGTCAAACTGGTCAATATTTAAAATGAAATCTAATATTTTTAACATAAAATGTAATACATTTTCATGAATCAGGTCGTGTTACCGTCTCACAAAATTGATCTATGATACAGTCTCACCTGAGTTTTCGTATTTATCGAGAATACACTTTATTTTAAGCAAGTGAGAAAAACCAAACACTACCTCGACGATTTATTCGGCCTTAGCATTAAAACACCATCCAAAATATTCATTCAATGGTTGTAAATGTGTCACATATATTTTCGTTAGCCTCAATATAATATACCGCAACACATGAAAAAATGATATGATTTTCATTGAAGCTATTTGATCAACCTTTAAAATATTATAACAAGGATGGGGTCGAAGAAAAGAAATAAGCTTGGAATGATCAATTTAAAAAATTAAAACATTTCAGAGTTTAAAATCCCAACGCGAATAGATCGTCATTGTATGATATATTGTCCTACTGTTTTGAAAAAAGAATTTATATATTGAGTCCAAGAAAATAAACATGTGGTATTTATAGTGGATGAATGAGTGTACAATAATATAAACAGAAGAAGCACAGTGAGGTTCCTTCCACATATGACAAGCATATCAAGTTTGACCTTGGATATGACTTTTAACTTATTTTATATTTCAAATTTTCAAATCGTTGACCATTTGTCAGCAACACAATTCGGACTTGAAACTAATCAAAAGTCAACATCTTTCACATGGATTTCACAGGCCCCCTTGTCGGAAGTATGATTTTTTCACTATTTCATAAATTTTTTTTTAAAACATACTTTCCCTTGTTGGAAGTATGATTAGAGATGACGATTGAGGTTGGTCTGATCAGATATGAGATATGTTCCGTTCGATCCTCTATGAAATTCGATGGGTCCAATTTAGGTTGGACATGTTATATAATTTTATTTTTTAAAAAAAAGTGATAATTTTTTAATTTGTGAATAAAATAACTTTTAAAAAGTAATAAATCATCAAAATTACTTTCTATTTTTATAGCAATAATATGTAAGAACAAAAATATTTTCACAAGTTTACAGTACAAATCATAAGAGAAAAAAAAATTCCTAATTATATATTTTCTTATAAACATATCATAATAAAATATAATTATTTCAATCCTAAAATATTATGAATGAAGATTAGGATTAAAGTAGGGATGCAAATAAATCAAACCGCTCGCGAGCTATTCGGAGTTCGAATTAGTTCGTTTCGAACAACGTGATTGTATAATGAATGAATCAAAGAATGAAAGGTGAGCAATTTGTACATCTTATCTTCTCTACAATCTAGCCATTCATCTCACTCCTTCTATCCTATGAACTCCACACACTCGAGCGAAGTTTACGAAAATGGATATCCTAACGAAGTCTTCGAAAAATTTTGTTTTGAATTAAACTAATCGAACAACAATCGACAACTTCATCCCCACTTTGAGCTCCAATGCTCCATCTTAGTTTGTTGGTTAGGCGTCATTCTAATCTACAAGATGCTAGAGGGATTTTCCTTGACTCTCTGCCGGGGCGTGAACTGGCAAACAAACGCCTCCAGAGCATCTTTCATCCACGAATGTGCGCATACTTCCCTAGCTTCATTCACCATCATCTGTAAAAAGTAATTCAATCCCACACATTAGAAATCATTAACCAAGGTATGCAAAAAAATATTCTGATATCAGAATTTTGATGAATGTATGATTATGATATACATTGGATTTTACAAATTGTTTGTAGTATAAATTATTAGTAAGAGTTTTGGCTTTCATGGTATCCATATAACCCATGTATATTGTTCCATTTCCCCTTCAACATGCTCCTATTTTATAGAAAATGATCATGCAAACTGATGCATTGCATCAAATATGTAGTACCGAGTGCTTGCCGCTTTAACAAAAGCTATAGCTAACAGCACAGCAGCTCAAGAACCATGGTTCGATCGCTCTATCAAGTAAGGACAATTATTGCACCCAATAATTGCACTCCTTGCAATCAATGAGAGTAGAACTCACGACCTTGACTCTGATACCAATTGTAGGACCGAGTGCTTGCCGTTTTACCAAAAGCTATAGCTGGTGGTAATGGTGCAACTCAAATCTTTTAAACCGCACAGCAGCTCAAGCACCATGGTTCGATCGCTCTATCAAACAAGGACAATTATTGTACCCAACAAAATAGTTTCACATATGGCAAGAAATATGGAGAAATTAACGACACATTTTGAACATACCCAAACTCGTTGGCGGACATCTTTTTCCGGCCAAATATCCAATTCCTCGGTTACAAACAAAGGAAACATTGATCCCATGTTGAATGTATCTTGGCTATTGCTTTTGAAAATCCATTCGCCTAATTTATCCTGCAAGAAAATGACAACCAACAAATTTAGGAATGACAGAACAACACAAGAACATAAACATCAGCTAGTTTCTCCAACAGAACCAAAATACTAACCTCGAGCGATCCAATCACACCGGCTTCTTCAAGTGTCTCCCGTGAGGCCGCCAATTCGATTTCCTCGTCGAGTTCCCAACCACCCTGATGATATTATTACGAAAAATCAATATCAAAACCAGAGCAACAAGGATATTAAACAGTTAACAAAATAAATTGGGTCAAACATATTTTTTTTTGAAAAACAAAACGTTCTCATGTGTATCAAATACACTTGGATTAAGGTCATTTTTAAAAAATAATTTTGAACACAGTTATTTCTCCAAATATCCCATAAAAAATCTCCCACTCGGGGAAAAAAAGATGTGCATACAAATTAAAAATACCTTAGGAAACATCATTCTTGGACTTTTTTGAGAGCTTATCAAAAGAACCTCCAAATCATCAATGGATGTCTCATGGATTTGGGGTGAGTCGTTGGCTTTTCTTATTCTGTATGGAATACATCTGCACAATTTGAAGGTGGTCTCAAATATTGAGCATAAATACAGCAAAAAATTATCATCTTCAGAACCTTAAAATCCCATTAAACATTTCCATTCTCCCTAAAATACCAATCCCATATCATAAATTCAACAAATATCTGATTATTGTACAGCCACTTGGAAGTTTCTTAAGGAAACGTAAACAAAACCCGAATAGCAGACAAAACAGGAAACTATAAACATCAATTCATCCAAAAAAAACAAGGGAGAAACCAAAATGACAAAGGGCCTCAAATCACGCACCCAACAACATGACGAAATCCCTCACTGTAGCGCTGCAAATGCCTTCCCGTACGCGAAGGCAAAGACACCAATTTCTTGATTTGTATCGTCATAATAATCGTGAAGGAAAACAAAAAAATTCGAAATCCTACCGCAAATTCTCCAAGATAACAAAGACCCCCGATTTTTCAGAGGCTAAATGCAGGACTAAAATCTTGAAAACAAATTTTAGGTGGTTTAAATTTTAAATTAAAGGACGACAACGGAGAACTCAACAAGATATCGGGTTTCCCCGCGTTTTCTTATAGGGGAAGGTAAGCATCTTTCAACGTTTATATCGCCTTTTTGTTTTCCCTCGATTCATATCTAAAATATAAAATAATATTTTTAAAATAAAATATAATTTTTTTATGAATTCAATTAAATCGAATTAAAGATTGAGTATGTATAAATTTTGCGTTTATTTTATTTTATTTTTGTTTTTTATAATAGTCTAGCCTAGTCTCAATTTTAGTGGCTAAACGTGTGTGACAACTGACAAATATAATTCTTATCGGATTCGTACATGGTAGAAAGTTGGTGTTTTCTTTGTCCTTCCGTGACGTGTCTCTCTCCATTTTGAGGAAATATCATTTATTATTACGTGAGTATTTTATAATAGAATAAGTCTTTTGTGATATAGTCTCACGAATTTTTATTTGTGAGACGGATCAACCCTATCGATATTCACAATAAAAAGTAATATTCTTAGCATAAAAAGTAATATTTTTTCATGGATGACCCAAATAAGATATCTATCTCACAAAATACGATATGTGATACTATCTCACACAAGTTTTTGTCATTTATATAAGTTAGAAATTCAGAAAACATTTACAAATTGATATGTAAATATGTACATTTCAGATTATAGCATTCCTGTGGAGACCCGGACGTTAATCAAGTTCTTAATCATTATTGGGACTAATTAATTAATTATAAGACAGGGTCTAAATTTTTTTCTTTTAAAATACAAAGCGGAAACGTAATGTAATTTACTCAAATTACATATTAAACATGAACGTACAAATCTTGTGTTATCTACAAGAATTCAACTAGGTTCAACTACATCTCAGTGTTGAATCCTATGTTGCTTCGAAGCCCGGATCTCCACGCTATCTAATTTTCTCTCATCCTCTTCTTGACCCTGATCCAGCCTCACCTGTTGTCATGCACACATACAAAACAAGACAACAGCCGGATAACTCCGGTGAGATATAAATATCCCAGTATAAACAATGTATAAATGCAATCATATAAAAGCATATACAAGAAATATTCTTAACCTGTATCAAATCAGAAACATAAATCAATATCAAGCATTCAATAATCATGAATGATATAAACAATGTAAATCAACATGTCGTATCAGACTCAACTCAACCGACGCGTCGTCTCAGACTCGACTTCACTGACGCGTCGTCTCAGACTCGACTCAACTCTAACTAGGGATCCCGATGTCTGGATATAGGTAATTATATCGAATCTCAGTCGATAGGAATGAATCAATCCCCAAACGGCATCGATATAATTCATATATCAGTGTCTGGGCGAATCAACCGCAAAATTGACGAATCAGTCAAGAATTAGGCGAATCAGCCACTAACCAGACGAATCAGCTTGTAATTAAGCGAATCAGCTTAAGTTTAGACGAATCAGTCAATAACCAGACGAATCAGCCGGTGACTAAGCGAATCAGCCCATAACCAGACGAATCAGCCGGTGACTAAGCGAATCAGCCCATTACTCAACGACTCAGTAATCAATACATGCATTCAGTATCTAAGCAAATCAATCGATGACTAGCGAATCAGCAGTCATTACATGAAGTGGCTATAAATCAATAGACTACAATCATAAATCTCATCAATTGCAAATATCAATGCAATAATTGAAAGTATGTGATTTAGGGAGACTCGAGTCAAACCTCACTCGAGTTGTGCAATCCCAACTCAACATTAATTTATACCTTTCTTTCTGATACTCTGACTCGGTCGCAGTCTCGAACTCAAAGCCTGTCAATACTCAATCTGACAATGACAATACCAAGGAGTATACTATCAATACCCGTTCAAACCCATACTGGATATAAACAGAATTCAATCAAATTCTGTTTCAATAACATAATGTCATAATCTCAATATATCCAGCGCTACCATATCAGTCAGATATCAATCCCAACATCTCGTACTCGATAACAATTCAATTCTGATATCAATTGATTCCAAAACTATTCCGAAAATCATAACAATTTCATATGGTATCTGTTTCTCAATCCAGTTTCAGTTATACGATGTCTAACATACCAAGAACATCATATAGGAATCATATCAGATTCTGACGATACCATAATTTCAAAACATCTCAAAACGTAAAAAAAACTTGCGTCCAGTTGTAGCCTACGTCGATAGGAACTCAGTACCGAAATCGGATTCAAAATCGGACGGGCGGATTTCTCACAAAAGGCGTAAGGATTTTCTGTGTCAAAGCTTCGACCCCTTTCTCTAATTCTGAGGAATAATTGCAATTCCTATATATATATATATATATATATATATATATATATATATATATATATATATATATATATATATATATATACCCGTAACATGCAACAAAGCAAATGGCACACCCCGCGTGCAACACGTCTCGCGCTCGGGCGGTAAGAATGTACCGCTCGGGCGCGGCACTTTCTGCCCGGATGCCTATCTTATTATTCATTGGCGCTTGGGCGGTAAATTTCTACCGCTCGGGCGCCGAACCTTCTGTCCAAGAGTTCAACTTATATACCATGGGCGCTCGGGCGGCGAAAAACCACCGCTCGGGCGCCACACTTTCTGCCCAAGTTTTCCGAATTTTTGTATGTTTCATCCAATCGGGTCTCGGAGTAAACCGTTTATAATTATGTCACCTCAGAATCAATAATATCAGATTAATAAAATGTGAATCTCGGGCATTACAATTCCCTTCATTAAAAATATCAGATAAATTTTTAGTAGAAAGTGAAGCCCTTTCATATTAGAAATTGTTGTATAATATAGAACAATAAAGATTATTTTTTTAAAATCTTTATTTGAATAAAATATCATAATGTTATATTTAAAAACATTTTTTGAGACCCATAAGATATGGGTAATGAGACAGCCGCCTCACGTGTCTAACCTTAGGTATGAGTCTGCATAGGTGACAGATCGTATGTACACATGACATTTGAAGCCAAGGTTTTCAGATTGAATCTAGCAAAAATTTTCTCTGCTTGAGTCAGTCTGCAAAGTCTTCTAAATGTTTATATGTCCTAAATGGTTGCACGACCGAAAGTGTAGTGTCTGCAGATGGAGGGTAACCGGTTACGTTTGTATAATGAGAAAGCAAAGACAAGAGGACTCGAACACAAGATCTATCAGTAAGTATACATCTACTCTACCAACTCACACATCCCTTGGAGACATTACCAAATGCAAATTTACATGTTGTCCTTGTGGTTACAGGATACATGAATATGATTGTGATAATTCATTTGTCAATTTAGACCAAATCTTCTGTAGAGTGATTATCGAATTTTCGATATATTGATAGTGTGAGAACCCGAATTTCTAGCATTTTAGCAGCTATGCAAAACTCCAGCAGAAGTTAATAATTCTAGCAGATAGAATTCCAGCAGATATAATCCCACAGCAGAAAACGAGATTCCAACAGACAGTTAATGATACAACTCATGACTTGTAACTGAAGCATTTAAAATGGAATCAAGGCTGTTAAATGCAGATTATGACCATTAATAGGGAGTCTAACAGTCAGATTTTGGCCTATAAATAATACCCTCAAGTCCCTGAATTGGTGTTACACAAATCTTGAGATTATTACTGAAATTTTCTAACTAAGAGAGTGCCTTGTTCGAGCTGTAAAATCCAGTAACGAGAGCAACCAGATTTCCAGTAGACTTCAACCAAAACTCTAGCAAATTACAGTAAGTGGACTTATGTATAAATATCTTGAAGTCAGTTTGATAACTTATGTTCTAAAGTACAATTTCTATATGTTTGATTTCTGATATATGATTTTCGAAGCACTGAAACTCCCTAGTGAACAAATGATAAGAATATATATTCTGAACATCTCTGAATTTTGATTTCTGATTCTGGCATCACCCCTTAGAGGAGAGAACATATAGGGGACTGATATCAGTTTATATATGAAATTCACTAACATGCTCAGTGCTTATTAATTCTGATTTCTGTTATGAAATCTGTAAATTCTGAATTCTGATTTCTGTTATGAAAATAAGAGTTTTCTATATATTCTTGTATTACTGTTTCTGTTGAAAACGATTTAAAAAACTGAGAGTTATTTTCGCCCCTGCTTACTGGGTGACAACCATATCACTCACCCATCAAAGCCATCTCAGATAAGAAAGAGGAAGAAAAGTTAGAAGAAGAAGAGCAGGTTCAATTCTGAGGCTGGTGAAGAAGACCGTTGTTTAACAGTTCTAGTTTATGTTTATTCAGCTGCATTTGTTAAGACTTTATATGTGGTTTTACATTTCCGCTGTAAAACATTTGGCATTGAGTTTGTATCAGACATTGAAATAGTCAATATTTATGAATAAAAAGACTGGTTTCTGAATTCTGTACTTCTGAGGTTTGCTGTTTTCGAATGTAAATTTGAGAGCAACGCCGGTGTCAACCAACCCCCATCCCGGGGCGTGACATACAGTATTGTACAGAGAATACCAAATTTATCGAAATATTTGGTATATTATGATATCGATACCAAAATTTTCGATATGATATCAGTATAAAAATTTAAAATTTCGATACATACCCAAATATCGAAATAATATATAATAAAGCTAATTTTTTAAAAAAATATAATATATTTTTCGTTATAAAACGATATATACTGATAGCATACCGAAATCTCAGTATACCGCAATATCTCGGTATAATCGGTATGCTAATTATACATATCGAAAATTTCAATACACCGAGTTATCGATATAAATATTTATACAATGTAGATTTTTCGATACGGTACAATATACCACCCTTAATCATGTATATGTGAATCAGGTTGCAGAAATTATATATATAAAAAAAAAAGTATTCAATTCTACCATTTGCCGAACTTTAAAGATGATCCGGATTTTTTTTTTTTTTTGTATCTCGGGGAGGCCGTTTATCACAGTTACAAGGATTGAATATGTAATGCCTGGAAAATTAATCTCGTTAATCTGTAATTATTGATTTATAATTTGATATGATTACGAAAGGATTAATCTGGACACGAAATACAAGTACGTGTGAAAAGTGTGTGGTTATGTGCGAAGGATTCACGCACATGCGCGAGCCAAGGCGCGCACTTGCGCGGACCAGGCAGTAGGCTTCGCGCATATGCGCGGCGTGACTGCGCGCATATGCGCGAAGGAGGCAGTAGGGTGCCTCGAGATGAAATTCCCCTCGCGCACATGCGCCGATTGATGCGCGCATATGCGCGAGGCGATGGAAGCAGCACGCGCTGAGACACTAGTCTCGCGCATATGCGCGAAGACATGCGCGCATTGCACGAGAAGATTTGGGCAAATTCTTGAGATGCCACGTATCATGTGCATGCGAGATATATATATACATATAGAATTTGCTCAGAGAAAAGAAGTGGAAGCCGAGGAAAGTTTCGTTCTTGTGGATTCGAAATTCTACCGTGCAATATCCGTCTGTCCAAATCATAATCCGACTTCGGTACGATAATCCTATCGACGTAGGCTACAACTTGACATAAGTTTTGCTACGTTTTGACATGTTTTGAAATTATGCTATTGTCAGAATTGAATAGGATTCAGATATGATGTTCTTGATATGTTAGACATCGTAGAATCGAAGTCAGATTAAGAAATAGACTGATTATGAAATTGTTATGATTTTCTGATTATAATCAGTTAATACCGGACAGATTTGGATTATGGATTGATCATAGATTGTATTGGATATGGGTTATAGATTGTAACTATTATCTGGTGAATTGGTATAGACGGGGATATTGGAATTGTACCGTTATACTGTTGATTTTGAATTAAATCCAGATTGATCAGATTATTATGGAATTGAATGGTATATTGACATGAGATTATTGATATTGTCAGTACCAAACAGATTGTGAGTTCAGGACTTCGACTGAGCCAGAAACCGACGAAAGAAAGGTATAAGTCAATGTGGTATTGGGATATGGACTTGAGTCGGTTTGGACTTGGGTTTCCCTAAATCACATACTTTACTTTATTGCATTGATATTTGCATTGAATTGATGATATACTTGTTCTCTTGATTTTAGATGACAGGTAGTAGACGATTTATCTTGTGACAGAAGTGCCGGATAGTGGTGGTATCGCCACGGCACATTGCACGATGTCTCAAGATAGGTTATTAAAGATAGAACTGCAGTCCATGACGGATAGGTCAGGACACCGGATGTTTGGTTATATCGAGTAATAGGAAATGGGAATTCGTCTATTACGGAATTCGATATAGGAATACCAGGATATTGGTTATATCGAGTAATAGGAATACGGTTCCTTCTATTACGGAATTCGATATAGGAATACCATATCTGGAAACCGGGATCCCTAGACTAGGATTGAGTCTAGTCTTAAATGATGTAGCTACGAGTATCGTTGATTCTTGTTTATGTTTCGGATTATGATACATATTCATGTTACATGATTACATGCTTTATATTTGTTTATATGATTGCATGTTTCATTGATTTATACTGGGAGTATATTTTCACCGGTTTATCCGGCTGTTGTCTTGTCTGTATGTGTACATGACAACAGGTGGGACAGGATCAGGGTCCAGGAGATGAGGAGAGATCGTGATTAGAGTGGAGGCTCCGGACTTGGATTAGATATAGGGTTGAACACTTGACATTAGTTGTTAAACCTTAGTTTATTTTGAATGCATGCAGTACAGGACTTGTATTGTATTTTATACTGATATGTATATGAGTTTGATGTCACTACGTTCCGCATTTAAAAAAAAAAAATTTAGACCCTGTTTTAATTGATTAATTAGTCCCAATTATGATTGAGAACTTGATTAGCGTCCGGGTCCCCACAACAGGTGGTATCAGAGCCATAGATCCTTGAGATTGAGATAGGAGATAGTGAGCGGGGTAGAATGTGTTTTCTTTCCTGCTTTTGATTGCTAGCATGATTCATGTTTTAATATATGCTACCTGAATTATCTGATATGGTATTGTATATTATTGGAATGGATCAGCTGTAAGATGATCCGAGGAGGCTTGAAACAGGATTTTGTTGGAATTGCTAACCCTTTTGGTTATCAGATATGCCTCCGAGGAGAATGCCAGAACAGGGGAGTACCTCGAATCCTCCCATGGATGTGACACCTACAGCAATGGAGAAATTGCTGAAAAGGTTTCAGTCATTTCATCCATCGACTTTGAAAGGAACGGAGAACTCCGTGGAATGTGAAAGTTGGTTGGACGACATTGAATCACTGTTTGAATCTTTGGAGTATACTGAGGAAAAGAGGGCGAAACTGATAATACACCAGTTGCATGACGTTGCTAAACACTGGTGGATCACGACTAGAAGGGCATTGGAACAGAGAGGTACGGCCATTACCTGGAATGTGTTTAAGACTGAATTCTATCTACGGTTCTTCCCAGTTTCTTATAGGAAGGACAAGGGAGCCGAGTTTGCAAACCTGAAACAAGGCCAGTTGAACATTGAGGATTATGTGGCTAAGTTTTCTACTCTGCTCCGATTTGCCCCTCATGTGGCAGGAAGTGATGAGGCCGTTGCAGACCAGTTCATAAATGGTCTAAATCCTGAAATTTTTACTCTGGTGAATACAGGGAGGCCCAACAACTTCACCGATGCCCTAAACAGAGCCAAGGGAGCCGAGGCAGGCCTGATGAGGCAGAGAGAGGCTTCGTTTGTGCTTCCAGCACCGGGACCACAACCATCTCCTCGATTTGAAGGTGGCAGCAGCAGTAGTACCGGGAAGAAGGATTTCTTGAAGGCTAGAGGAAAGCAATTCAAGAAATCAGGGACTACCTCGTCCAGTTCGAGTGGCTCTAGACAGACCGGGCAGAGCCAGAGCTATGCAGAACCGTACTGTGGTACTTGTGGAGGGAGACATTCCACAGATCAGTGCCGAGGAGTAGTTGGCAGCTGTCGTATCTGTAGACAGCAGGGACACTTTGCCCGAGTGTGTCCACAGCGAAATGCCCAGGGATCACAGGCAGCTGAGTCATCTGGATCAGTGGCTCAGGCAGGTAGACGACCATCTGCCGTTCATTCCTTCCAGCCAGCACCGCCTACTCAGTCACAGCAGAGGCCGGGAGGTAGCCAGACATTGAGCCAGCCTCCGAGACAGCAGGCCAGAGTTTTTGCTTTGACCGAGGAGCAGGCACAGGATGCCCCTGATGATGTAGTTGCAGGTAACTGTTTTATTTCTGGTTATCCTGCTTATGTATTGATTGATACTGGTGCATCACATACTTTTATGTCTGAGCGATTTGCTTTAATGCATTCATTGCCTGTTGAGTCCTTAGCTACTGTAGTATCTGTCACGTCTCCGTTAGGAACATGTTTGATATCTGTGAAATCTGTGAAATCGTGTATACTGCAGTACGACGGGCATACGATTGATTTAGACTGTATTGTGCTTGGTTTATCTGATTTTGATTGCATTATCGGTATCAATATGTTGACCAAGTACCGAGCTACAGTCGATTGTTTCCACAAGATAGTTCGATTCAGACCTGAGATGACTAAGGAGTGGAAATTTTATGGTAAGGGTTCTAGAGCTAGAATTCCTTTGATATCTGCAATAAATATGACTCGATTATTGCAGAAGGGAGCGGATGGATTCCTGGTATATTCAGTTGATTTACTGAAGACGAGCCCATCATTGGCGGATTTGCCAGTGGTGTGTGAGTTTGCTGATGTCTTTCCAGATGAGATTCCTGGATTGCCTCCGATTCGACAGATAGACTTCAGCAGTGAGTTAATGCCAGGAACAGTCCCGATTTCGAGAGCTCCATACCGGATGGCACCAATCGAATTGAAAGAATTTAAGGAACAGTTGGAGGATTTACTGGCCAAGGGATATAATAGACATAGTGTATCTCCTTGGGGTGCTCCAGTACTGTTCGTGAGAAAGAAAGATGGGTCGATGAGACTTTGTATCGACTACCGGCAGCTGAACAAGGCAACGGTAAAGAATAAATACCCCTTGCCTCGTATTGATGATTTGTTTGATCAGTTGCAAGGTTCATCTGTGTATTCCAAGATCGATCTGAGATCTGGATACCATCAACTGAGAGTCAGGGACTCTGATATCTCCAAGACAGCATTCAGAACAAGGTATGGACATTATGAGTTTATTGTCATGCCTTTTGGTTTGACGAATGCACCGACGGTATTTATGGGATTGATGAACCGTGTCTTTCAGAAATATTTGGATGATTTCGTTATCATATTCATTGATGATATATTAATATATTCAAAGAATATGATTGAACATGCTAATCATCTGAGGACTGTGTTAAGAATTTTGAGGGCAGAGAAACTGTATGCTAAGTTGTCGAAATGCGAGTTCTGGTTGAAACAGGTGGTATTTCTGGGGCATATTATATCGGGAGACGGTAAATCAGTTGATCCCAGTAAGGTTGAGGCAGTGATTTCGTGGCCGAGACCGACATCTGTACCAGAGATACGCAGCTTTATGGGTTTGGCAGGATATTATCGCCGATTCATTAAAGATTTTTCGAGTATTGCCAAACCGATTACACAGTTGACTCAGAAGAATGCTGACCAGTTTTCTTGAGTTAAAGAAGAAATTGACCAGTGCGCCTGTGTTGACGATTCCTTCAGGTACTGGTGATTTTGTGGTTTATTGTGATGCATCTCATAGAGGACTGGGATGTATACTGATGCAGCGAGGGCATGTCATTGCCTATGCCTCGAGACAATTGAAACCACATGAGACCCGTTACCCAATTCATGATCTTGAATTGGCAGCCATAGTCTTTGCATTGAAGATATGGCGACATTACCTCTACGGTGAGAAATTTGAAATATATTCTGATCACAAGAGCTTGAAATATCTGTTTTCGCAATCAGAGCTGAATATGAGACAGCGGAGATGGCTGGATTTACTGAAAGACTTTGATTGTGAAATCAAATATTATCCAGAGAAATCCAATGCAGCAGCAGATGCGCTGAGTCGAAAGGTATGTGCACTATCCTTATCGACGATAGGTGTCTCGAATTTGATAGAAGACTGCTGTTTGTCTGGATTAATATTTGAGACAGATCGTCAGCCTCTGAGATTGTGTGCTGTTCGAGCTGAACCAGAGCTGCTTTTGAAAATTAAAACAGCTCAGAAAATTGATCAGAATGTACAGAATTCGATTGCGATGGTCAGAACTGGACATCAATCGGAATATCAGGTTCGTGACAATGTCTTGTATGTGAATAATCGTATTGTTGTGCCGAATGTGTCAGATTTGAGACAGCAAATACTGTCAGAAGCGCACAATAGTCATTTTAGCATTCATCCTGGTGGCAAGAAAATGTATAATGATTTAAAGACACAGTATTGGTGGAAACAAATGAAATCTGATGTGACTGAATTTGTAACCAAGTGTCTGAATTGTCAACAGGTGAAAGCTGAAAGAAAGAAACCAGGAGGATTGTTACAGAGTTTGTCCATTCCTGAATGGAAATGGGATCACATTTCCATGGATTTTGTGACGCAGTTACCGAGATCCTCCCGAGGTTGTGATGCGATTTTGGTCGTGATTGATCGATTGACCAAATCTGCTTGTTTTATTCCATACAAAATGACCTACAGGTATGACCAGATGGCCGATATCTATGTCCGAGAAGTGATTAGAATGCATGGAGTGCCGAAGTCGATTGTTTCAGACCGTGATCCTCGGTTCACTTCGCACTTCTGGCAGAGTTTGCAGCAAGCTCTGGGTACAAAGCTACATTTAAGTACCGCTTATCATCCACAGACTGATGGACAGTCAGAGCGTACGATTCAGACATTGGAAGATATGCTGAGAGCTGTAGTGCTTGATTTTAGCACTGGATGGCAAGATGCATTGCCACTTTGTGAGTTTTCGTACAACAACAGCTATCAAAAGAGTATTGAGATGGCACCATTTGAGGCGTTGTATGAAAAGAAATGTCGATCCCCTCTGTATTGGGATGATATCTCTGAAGTTCCTGAGATTGGACCTGACATGATCAGAGATATGACATATAAAGTGAAGCTAATTCAGAAGAAAATGAAGGCAGCTCAGGACAGACAAGCCAAATATGCCAACCTCAGACGACGACCGTTGGTATTTGAGGCTGGAGACCGAGTATTCTTGAAAATTTCACCTTTCAGAGGAGTTGTCAGATTTGTCAAGAAAGGGAAATTGTCTCCACGATATGTTGGTCCATATGAGATCCTTGAGAAGATAGGAGATCGTGCCTATCGACTCGCCTTACCGCCTTCATTATCTGGTATACATGATGTTTTTCATGTATCAATGCTGCGGAAATATCTCCCTGATGATTCGCACGTGATTCAACCAGACGAGGCAGAACTTGATGAAAATCTGAGTTATATTGAAAAGCCGATCCGGATTATCGATCGTAAAGAAAAACAACTCAGAACAAAGATGATTCCTTTGGTGAAAGTTCAATGGACTCGTCATGGCACTGAAGAAGTTACATGGGAGACTGAATCTGATATGAGACAGGAATTCCCAGCATTATTTCACTAATGTAAATATGTACTAGTTTGTGATTACATTCCTTCTTAATGATATGATTTGATTATCGATGATTTCGAGGACGAAATCGTATCTTAGAGGGGGAGAAATGTAATGCCTGGAAAATTAATCCCGTTAATCTGTAATTATTGATTTATAATTTGATATGATTACAAAAGGATTAATCTGGACACGAAATACAAGTACGTGTGAAAAGTGTGTGGTTATGTGCGAAGGATTCACGCACATGCGCGAGCCAAGGCGTGCACTTGCGCGGACCAGGCAGTAGGCTTCGCGCATATGCGCGGCGTGACTGCGCGCATATGCGCGAAGGAGGCAGTAGGGTGCCTCGAGATGAAATTCCCCTCGCGCACATGCGCCGATTGATGCGCGCATATGCGCGAGGCGATGGAAGCAGCACGCGCTGAGACACTAGTCTCGCGCATATGCGCGAAGACATGCGCGCATATGCGCGAGAAGATTTGGGCAAATTCTTGAGATGCCACGTATCATGTGCATGCGAGATATATATATAAATATATATACATATAGAATTTGCTCAGAGAAAAGAAGTGGAAGCCGAGGAAAGTTTCGTTCTTGTGGATTCGAAATTCTACCGTGCAATATCCGTCTGTCCAAATCATAATCCGACTTCGGTACGATAATCCTATCGACGTAGGCTACAACTTGACATAAGTTTTGCTACGTTTTGACATGTTTTGAAATTATGCTATTGTCAGAATTGAATAGAATTCAGATATGATGTTCTTGATATGTTAGACATCGTAGAATCGAAGTCAGATTAAGAAATAGACTGATTATGAAATTGTTATGATTTTCTGATTATAATCAGTTAATACCGGACAGATTTGGATTATGGATTGATCATAGATTGTATTGGATATGGGTTATAGATTGTAACTATTATCTGGTGAATTGGTATAGACG